>NC_133771.1:99699182-99803455 GCF_003597395.2 Chelonoidis abingdonii
AAGTTCAAATAACAATAATGTGTTCCCTGTATATGCTTTCTATCATTTTTATAGACAGCAGAAATAAAAGAATGAAGAAGAATTTATAATTCTCTAGTGACGGTGAATTACAACTAAGGAAATCTGTGGGAGAATTCAGATCTTAAGCTCTTGACAGATTCCCATTTAAACAGCCTTTAAATACAAAATGGAAGAAAAAAAAGTCTCAAATACCCCATGATTTCTTTAAAGAGGCATGGAAATGTCTTGCCATTCAAGTCTATCTGCTTGAGGCAATTGCAGTCTCACAAATTATATTTCCCTAATCTCTTGCTAGTGACACTAAGAGAACAAATTAGACTAGGGAGAATCCTGCTCCCTGGAATCCAACAGAAACTTGCTATTTCATTTTTCTATGGAAGCAGTATTCGGCCTGTAGTGCAATTTCTTTGACTATTTTCTATTCATAATTCTTAATAAGTAACCTGATATTAGGCATTAACTTAGTGCATCTTAATGGTATTATGAATGCAAGTTATATTTTATATATGATTAAAAGATAGACAACTGTGTTGGCCTTAAATATTGTCTATTAAAAGATTTGTCAGCTACAGAGCCTGGAAAGGCGCGTTATGTGAGTGACTGCTTCTAAAATGCATATTCTTTGTGTCATCTGCAAATCCAAAATATATGATAATATATAGTATTGTTTTCTTAACTTATTTTTAAAAACTGCTCATTAAAAGTTCTGAGTAAAGCTAAAGCTTACATGATATATTATGTAATCCACATGGTTCATGGCCAAATTTTATCTTTTAAATTTTTAAAACATTCAAATCGTCAACTGCAGAAATCCTCACTTTGGTTATAGAATGACAATCCCTCTTACCAAAGGCTAAAGATATCTTGTGGTTAAATGATGGGATTGGGACTCAAAGTCTCTGTTTCAACTTCTTTTCTTTGTTACACCTTAATGTGTGACCTCGGACAAGTCATATCCCGTCTTGTGCCTCTATTCCACTTTAGAATTAAGGAAATAATACTTTCCTACATAAAAGTTGTGGAAGTCGAAAATTCTTTCTGATGAGGGCTCCACTGAAGTCCAATGTATGATAGTACATGCAAAATATATTTGATTGTCTGGAGCAGCTTCACAACAAGAGCCCCATATATTTGAGATCTTCCTCTATAAGTTTAGAAAACACATGATAAACTGACCACCTCAAGTTCCTCAACTCAAACTCTGCGGAGACAGAGATCATTTTGCCCCAATCTTCTTGGGGGTAACAGAGTTGAATTCTTATTAGATCAACGCTGAAAAGAAGTCAAGCTCCATATGGGAGTCTCCCTCCCGAGAATGCCCGTGCTATCAACGCTGCTACACTTTTTTTAAATTAGGACTAATACATAAATCCCTCCTATGATCATAAATTGCCATGTGAACTGCCACCAAGCACCTATCTGCGCCTTATCTCAGTTCCAAACTTTAGCTTGTAGATTTAAAAACAAAAAGCTGATTTGGAAAATGTAATTTGAAATAAAAAGGAAAGAAAGGCTTTCTATTTTTTCAGTTTTCCAACAATATCTTATATTCAAACCATAAAAATAAGTCATCAGTAGCTAGAGCAGTTGTTAATACATTTATTATGCTTAGAAAATAGGCTGCTTCACATATTTACTGATTATGTTTCCTGATGACGGGAAAGTATGTTGGGAGCGGTATCCAGCTTTCATATCCTCTCCTGATGTTGCTGTCACTTGGCATGCTTGCTATATCTATCACCACCGCTGTCTTCTGCTCCTTGTCTACTACCACGATGTCTGGTTGATTGGCTAGTACCTGCCTGTCCGTCTGGATCTGGATGTCCCACAGAATCTTTTGAAAATTGATATATATATATATATGGACAATGCAAAGTTTAACAAAACAAACAGCTGAATTGTTGAGACAGTCAGTGGTTTCTGAGTCAACAGTGTTCAGCTTGGGAAGACTTCTGGGGAGCTCACCACAAAAAGTGCTACCATCCAGCATGTGTGCAGCATCCTCCACAGCATGACAGATGCACAGTGGACTGTCCTGGATGCCCCAGGCTTGGTCGGTCTTGCCACAGCAAACCATGCCATGCCTGAACCTATTAAGTTGGCCCCAGAAGAAGTGTGGGAGCCCAAAGCCAGGTAGCTGTTCATGTGGTCTGGTGATGATGTGGGAGTTCCTGGTAGTGGCAGAGGCTCCCCCCGACCACAGTGAGCTGATGTAGTTATCAGCTGCTTTGAGAGGGCCAACAATGTCCATATTCAATTACTACTACACAGTCAGTGGCAGGGTTCATCCCATTATCCCTGAACAGTAGCAAGTGTGGCATATGCTGTACTTGGTGTTCAGTTTGTTGGTTGCATTCTGACGCTGAATGTTAGGTAGAGGAATATTGGTAGGACTGGTGACCATACAAGTTTTGTTTGCTTCAACATGCCTGTCTAGGAATGATTAAGATGTGTGTCTTCTAGTCTAGTGTGGACAGAGTTTAACTAAATTGGGGCACAATATCTCCAAGTAAGTAGCAGAGCAAGAGTCCCAAACTGCAGTGTTTGTGCATTGGTTCGCCAGGTGGATCCTACCAGCTTATTCAGTAGACAGTTTTTGCTCTTGATCTTTTGAGCTCCTTTAGTGAGATGGCATTTGCATGGGAGTGTGAGATCTAAGGGTCACCCTAGATACACTGGCTTAGGATCGTGTGCCAACTGCTGACCATTCAAACAGATGTTAAGCTCAAGTTGGTTCTGAACATGGTGTAAGTGGACGTATGTTGACACATCTGATGTACTTGGTTTGTGTCTCCATTTTTTGCGATAGTCAGTCATGGCAGCCACATCATTGTTCAGATTCTCTTCAATCCTTTGGAAGTCACAGTCACTTGAGGCCAAGCAGATATTGTCAGTGTGCCTGAATCTCCTGGAGATGGTGTTCAGTAGGTTATTGGTGAACATATTAGATAATGTTAAATTAAATGTCAGTTAAATCATGTTTCTTAGTACAGTACAACTAAATGGAGATCACTAACTACTTGACAGTAGTCTGAGTCAGTAGATGTATTTATACCAGGGGTCGGCAACCTATGGCACGAGTGCCAAAGACGGCACGTGAGCCAATTTTTAATGGCACGCTGGAGCCTGCCCGGACTCCAGCATGCTATTAAAAATCCTGCCCAGCCCAGCACTCTCTCCTCTGCCCTCTGCTCCCCCCGCAGGAGCAGAAGCATAGCCGTGCGCACGGGGTGGGCAAATGGTCCCACTCTCCCAGCACAGCAAGCCGCGGGGTCTGCGCTCCTGGGTCGGAGCGCCGGCCGAGCGCAGCCAGCTGCTGGCCCCTCCTGCGCCTTCTCCCCTCCCCTGGAGCCAGGCCGCCACGTGCAGCGCTCTGGGGGTCAGGGCTGTGCGCTCCCGCGGGGCAGCATTTGGCTCCGCGGGGAGGCAGACACGCTCTCTGCTCAACCGGATGGGGCATGGGAGTCCTGGGGTTTGTGAGGGGGCAGGGGGATGATAGAGGGCAGGGCAGTCAGGGGAGGGAGCAAGGAGGGTCCTAGGGGGGGCAGTTAGGGTGGGGAGTCTTTGGAGGGGGTGGTCAGGGGACAAGGAGCTGGGGGGGTTGTAGGAGTTGGGAGTTCTGGGGGTCCTGTCAAGACGCAGGAGTGTGGAGAGGGGTTGGCGCAGGCAGGGAGTTGGGGTGGTTGGATTGGTTGGGAGTTCTGGGGGTCCTGTCAAGAGGCAGGAGTGTGGAGAGAGGTTGGGGCAGGCGGGGGAGGGGGGGTTGGATTGGTTGGGAGTTCTGGGGGTCCTGTTGGGGCAGGGAGTGATTGGATAAGCATGGGAGCCCCGGGGGTCTGGCTGGGGACGGGATGTAGATAAGGGTCGGGGCAGTCAGGGGACAGGTAGCGGATAGGGTTCAGTCTGAAGACAATGAACAGGGAGGCTTAGATAGGGGGTGGGGTCCTGGGGGGCAGTTGGGGGCACGGGTCCCAGGACGGGGTAGTCAGGGAACAAGGAGCAGCGGAGTTGGGAGTTCTTAGGGGGGCAGTCACCCAGCCCTCTCCCCTGAGCCCTGACCCCCACACACACTCCATGCCCTCTGCCATGAGCCCCGCATAATCCCCAGGCCCCTGCCCTGAGCCCTGTACCTCCCTCATACACACCCAGCCCTATGTTTGACTCCTTCATCCCCCCCGACAACCCTAGCCCTGACACCAGCACCCCCACCGATACCCAGCCCCCCCTCTGCCCTGACACCTATTCCCCCCCACATACCCAGCCCCCAGCCCTCACTCCAGCCCTCTGGGTCCCGGCCCCACACAGCCTGCTGCTGGTCTTGGGTTCTGGCTGACGGACCCTTGCCAGCCGGGGTCCCAGCCGTAGGCCTTGCTCAGTCTGCTGCCGACCTAGGTGAACAGAACCCCAGACCGGCAGCGGGCTGAGCAGGCCGGCAGCGTAAGATCAACATTTTAATTTCATTTTAAATGAAGCTTCTTAAACATTTTGAAAACCTTGTTTATTTTACAATACAACACTAGTTTAGTTATATAATACATAGACTTATAGAGAGAGACCTTCTAAAAAACATTAAAATGTATTACCAGCACGCAAAGCCATAAATTAGAGTGAATAAATGAAGACTCAGCACACCACTTCTGAAAGGTTGCCGACCCCTGGTTTATACTATTAGGTATATCATCCACCTGGAAAATCTAATTTCTAATACCAATGGACTAAGTCATTGAATGGCACTGATTATCTTAGTTAGCTACACTCAGATGGCTGCCACTGGGAGGATTCTACTTTGAGGAACACTGCAAAAATATTATTGAGAGTATGGCATCTGGGAGGAGGACTAAGTTCCCATGAATGTGAAGATTACCACCCTCTCCCAAATGCAAAGCTTTTAAAATTAAAATATAAATCAGAGGAATTTCCATTTTTATTTTATGGTCCAGCTTATTGCTTTTTAATCACTCAGTCCAGAGTGGCTGGGAAAATAGCTCTAGGCACTTCTTTAAAAAATATTTAAAATGTAGCTTTTGTACTCAAGAATGCACTCTATTGGCACTGCAAAGTATGAAAAAGGAAAAAAAATCTAAATCGAAAACCTCTGCTTCTTCTTTCTCCACCACCTATCTTTTTATCTGTTCTCTGCGTTTTGCCACCTCCAGTTTTTGGCTTGTCCAGTTTAGTGTTTTCTCTTTTTTTCTATTTTCACTGTTTACTTTTGCTCTCATCTTTTCTTCCCTTAGCTAATTACCTCTCCCTCTGTGCACACACTCTCTCTCTTTTTCTCTCTCCCCCCATTTCACCTTCCTCCTTTTCTGGAATGATGTCATTTTGAAGAGGACTTTGTTGGGAGCAGACTCCAAACCTGTCAAGCAATCTCTGAGCTGAATGACAGAGAAAGCACAGTTATTCATTCTGGGGCTGGGGTGACAGTAGGTAGTGGTTCCTGGTCTGTAACTGTGGCACTGGTAGTTAAATTCAAACTGCCTAGTTGTCCTGTTTCTGCCTGTGGTCTAGATCTTGAATTCCTCCCTAGTCCATCGTTGAGAAAGTATCCAGCTGCTTTCCCACCAAATGTCCATAGTTTGATAACATCCTGGAATTCCCTTATGGTCTTCACAACCATTTTATGACGACTGTGGCAATGAAAGGCCATTGTGCTAACTAATGTCAATGGAAGCTTACAGGTTATTAGCTGAAGTCAACAGGAAACTTGTGCTTGGAATAGCTTCAGATAATATGACTGTACAGACAACAAGGAGGAACAGTATTTTCACTTACAACTGTTAAGTCACTTGGATTTTTCATCTGTGTTGAAATTGTGTCCCCTGCCCTACATGAAATGATACTCTTCTTTCTGAATTTTGTTGTCTTTACCCTTTTCCCTATCACCATGCACGCAAAATGCAATGGAGAAAGAAGAGCTGAGACTGACAGTGATGTTGCCTTCTTCAGACCTATAACAAGGAACTCACATGGTTATGTGGAACATGTGGTTACCCAAGTGAGATGTTTCTCCAGGACAGCCAGAGCAGGGAAAAGCACAGCCAAGACTCTTTCCTGATTTCAACATCTGAGTGATTCAGTAAAGAAGGTCTCCTTTATAAAGTAAGGAGAGTGGATTATGGTATCATCTCATTTAAAGATCCAAAGTTGTTGCCCTTTCCCACCTATGATCAGACGTGGGCAACATGAGGTTTTACATCATAAACAAACTGAAAAAAAACCCTGCTCCTCGTGGCAAGAAAAGCATTGTGAAGGAGGACTGACCACAGTGTCTTAAAGAAACTATTGCACATGAAAGAAGCAGTCTGGAGAACATTTAACAGGAAAGTAACCCTCTCTGGGTTAAATGCTATCGATCAAGTTTAAATTTAGCTCCTACACAGTCCCAGATGAAAAGGAGGCAGCCAGGGCAAGGAAAGCTTAACGCCTGAGAATATTTTTACTGCAGGATAAGGAAAACAAGCCTAAAGTCAACAATGGGCAGCCTGTAAAAACAAATATTGCTGATGAGAACAGCGCTGCCACCAGAACGCTCATTAGCAACGAGATGCTGCCACCAGAGCTTTCTCTCTGCTGTTTCCTTGCTGACTATCCCCAGTCCAACTGATACCACAGCAAATCTGACTCAGCTGCTGGTTTCCCTCTCTGTGTAACTAATGAGCACTTGCCAATACCCACACAATGCACGCCCTCAAGGTAAAAAGTGTTTCCCTGGGGTGGACTAAGCTGGGGTGGTTTAGGTGAGAAATTTGAGCAGGAAATGTCTAAGCAGTTGCAATTATACATATATATGTACTATGTGTGTATATATATATTTTAATATGTAAATATACACACACACACAAAATATACTGGAGAGAGAGATCCAACACAGGTAATTGTCCTTACCTTCCCCTAAAATAAAGCAGAGGGAGGGAGAAGTCTTGATTTAAAATGATTACACCGAACACTGCAATGACCATGCAGCTCCCCACCAAACATGCATGTTTTCAGAAATAACATAAATTCCAAAGCAAAAGTCCCTTATGTCACCACCTATTCACTGACTAATATGTTCTGTCAAAGCACACTATTATGGCCAGACACTAACTAGATCCTCCATTTCCTTCTGAGGTTCTGCATTGTATTTTATCCAGCTCCCACCCCTCCAAGGTATGGGAGAAACACAGCATGTTCTGGTGTGGAGCTGGGATATTTGGTGACTCAGTAAAGAACAGGAAAATGTTTTCAGACTTGAGAGCCAAAACATAAATACCAAAAATCAGCATTTAGGTACAGCAACTTTTAGACACCCAAGTGTCCATTTACACACCTAATTTTGAAATATGGGCCCTGTGGCTATCATACTAAGTCATGAGGATTTCCATTTTTGAGACCAGCATACAGTGTATATGGCATCTTAAATTGTGGTGCAGTGTCAGGTCCTACATGAGCGGCTTACACCTGCAAAAGGTACCACTGGATAGCAAGCATGTTATCAAACTCCCCCACCATCCTGGTACGTTTGTCTATCCTACCAAATTCCCAAGGACATGGTCGTAACAATTTCTCGGTAGGACTTCAACAAGAAATTTAAACTCCTCCTTGATAAACTACACAACTTCTCCCCCACTTTTCTATATTCCATGTCTTCCCTATCTCTTCCCAACCCTAGCAGAATATCAGTTTCATCTCTGCCCACAAGCAGACAACAACACAGAGATAAGACATCCTAGGGCCCTGGCAACTTAGAATCCACACACCCATTCCCAGTCATCCTCTATAATTATTCATCTCCATCTACTGGTAGAACGCTGCACGCATACAAAATTTGTATCCACATCCAATCCGCAAACATGGCCTGAGAACAGCCACAATTTGTTGGGCTTTCCCCATTGGGTTTGTCTAAACTAGCAAACACACGTTAGCTAACCTTGACCTAACCACATTTCCCCTAGTGTAGACCCAAGTTAATACCTTCTAACTTTGACTGAGCTGTTCAAGGTTAACCCTAGGCATTTTAGATAAAGACAGGGTTCAATCCTGTGCTGTTTCTGAAATCAATGTTAAAACTCCCACTGACATTAACAGAGTTGGATCTGCCACTAATTTTATCCTTGATTTTCAAATTTGATGCCCAGATATATTAGAAAATCTAAGAGGAAAGATCTCCTCACAAAAATACACTTGCTATATCTCCATATGTATTATATACATGTACTTATACTTCGTATGGGGTCATAGTCTGATCTTAGCTATATTGGTTGAAATCCAGAGTCTTACATGAAAGTCAATAGGGTTACTCAGGAATCAAATACACTTGTTTATTTGTTTAGATTTATGCAATAATAAAGGGGGCACCTATCCAAGAATTGGACAACCCTGCCACAAATTACAAAAACAACTAAAATTAAATAGAGAGGAGAACAAGTGAAAGCAGAATTTGACTTGCATCTTTTCAATACACTTGAAGTAAAGTCTATTGAAAGTAGATCACTCTTTTATATCAACTAACTATTTAATTTTTAGGAAAGAATTGTGTTGTAGCAGCCAGTTACAGTGTAGCTTAAGAAATACAGGGCAAACATTTAACATTTTTTGTAATCAAATAAAGTCTAATATTCAAGAATCTCCAGCTGTACTTAACAGAGGCAGCACCTTAGTTTTATTCCCCCTACAGTCTGATTTTCTCATTGGTATCAGTTCCTTGATGGATGTTAACATTCTGCAGTTACATGTAGATTAAAATTAAGGGCTCGATCCTGGCCTCATTGAAACGCTTATGATAGTTTTGCTACTAGCTTCAAAGGGAGCAAGAGCAATATCAGAATGGTATTTTCTCCCATACTCTTTTCCTACCTCTGCTGCTTGCTTATCTCCTGGTTGCAATTGGGACACTGCTAATGTTTGCTGTGGGGACAATTATGACATCTCAAACTGAGAATGGGCAGGGCAATAAAGAGCAAGACCAATGTGTAAATCTAAAAAGATCCTATTGTTCTGTATATGTTCTTATAACATAGTTTTTTCATCATAAGAACTCTGTGACAGGTTTGGGACACTTGGGATGTCACCTGATGTGCTGAGATGCCACCGAGTCAGTCTATTCTGCCAGCCTTGGTCTCCTTTACCGGGCCTTGCTAGTCTACACTCACAAGCCTCACGCAGGCAGGGCCACACCCAGCTGCAGAGAGAGACAGAGGTCCACTCTGGAAAGATTCAGTCTCAGGGGCTCGCCCCAACACTCTGCTGCCACTCCCTTGAAGGGGTATAAACCCAAAGGTTTTATTAAATTCGCCCCCCTCCCTCAATGTGGGGGGAGATATGCACAGCTTCTTGCTCCCCCTCTATTAGAAATTACATAAACTGGGTTATATTATAAACAAGAAATACGTTCATTAACTACAAAAGGTGAATTTTAAGTGAATATAAGAGATAACAGACAGAACAAAGCAGATTACTGGCCAAATAAAGCAAAATATGCAAGCTAAGCTCAATATACTTAGGAAACAAGTTACACAATGTAAATTCTCACTCTAAATGTTATTTTAGGCAGGTGTAAAGTCTCTGTGATTCAGAGTTACAGTTCTATTCCTTTTCAGACTGGACCCCTGGCTCAGTCTGGATTCTCCCCTTCAGGTGGCTTTAGCAGTCTTTCTTCTTGGGCAGACAGGCCATGGAGCGGAGGATTTTCGTTTGCCTTTCTCCCCATCCTTAAAAATAGGATTTACATTTGTTCTGTTCAGAATGCTTTTCAGTTTTTCACAATACAGTAGAAGCTCTTTAATATTCATCTTGCTCCTGTAGTAGAGCGAAGACTCTAGTCAAACTAACATCAGTCTCTCTTAAAAAAAAAAAAAAAGGGGGGTCCTCAGCTACTGAAAAACCATCCAAAGTTGACAAGGGGAAAAAGCAGAAACTTCCCCACATTACTACTGTGAAGAACGCGGGAAACCCATAGACAGCACCAGACTGAATGTTTCATTTAAAAAAGAATCACAGTTGAAATTATATGAGAAACAGCTTTGTCTTGGTATGTCTAGTGGAAACAATGCCAGCAAAAAGCCTTCAGAAAGGTCACAGGAGAGCTTTTTGGCACTGGTAAAATGCCTACAGGTAGAGCACCACACTCCCCCTTCACTTTTACACCCGCGCACAGGAGGATAGTAAAGAAAGCATCTCTCCCCTCTTGGCAAATAAGAGGATCTGGGAAGGAGGGATGCAAAAGTGCAGAATAGGGGTAGTTTAGTCTCTATGCCCATCAATCCTTTACCCTAACTCTTGAGGCTCTCCACAAGACTGACAATTGACAGCTACTGTGGTGATTTTATATCTTATAGACACCTACACCTATGCTATGTGGTTATAAACCTCAATCATTCTGATTTCTTGGTAGTACAATGGTACTGGCAAATGACAACACTTGGTGCAGGGTAGTGGAGAATCAGGACCAATGGATTTACTCACTTTACACTGCAGTCCTCTCTCCAAAGGTGCCAGACCTTTTAGATTCTCAGTCAGCCCATCACCTTTCTCTGGAAAACTCCTACCATTTCAATTCAAACTCAGTATTTTAGAAAGAACATTATTAGAATCGCTCAAATCTCATAGTATTTTGTATACATTAATTAAACCTCAAAACAGCCCTGTGAGGGATCTGTTACACTATCCATTTTAAAGATGGGTAAACTGAGTCTTAGAAAGTTTAAGTAACTGACCCAAGGACACAGCCAGGAATAAAACCTACAAGCTCTGGCTCCCTGCTGCATGCTTTAACCACTAGACAAAACTTCCACATGGGGAACCTGCACTGTGTGACCTAAGGGTGTGGATGTGTGAAGGGCATTACTTGCACTGAACTCCTGTTACAGGTTAGTTATTTCCCTATGTTGTACATCTCCTTAAAATATCCAAACCTTGTGGCTTTTATAGTTATGTAGCTTCACGTCTCTGTTACTCCTTCCCCGGAGGAATGAGGTATGTTGAATTGCTGGCAGTTAAGTTGTATTTAAAGACATTTTTATTTTCTGAATCAGATTCTGCGTGTGCTTGTTTTAATTATGTTTTATGTGAAGTGCCTTAAGATGCATGCATGAAAGCAGGTCCATAAATAAACATGACATTAAAAGTCCATATTTATTTTTCTTGAGTTAATTCCTGGTGCTTTTTTGAGGTGCACAAAAACTAAGATATATAGTCTCCAAAACCCAACCACAAAACCCAGACACCACACTATTTAAAACAAACCCCTCTCCTAGTCAACCACTTTGTTGACTGCTGCTGTGAGGTCTTGATTGCGACACAGTGCATCAGGGATGAATATCTTGGGTCTAGACTATTCTGGCATAGAAGGAAAAGATCCACTATTCTCTCCTCTAACTATAGTTGAAAGGAGCGAGGTCTGTCTGCCCTACAGAGCCGAGTGAAATAGTGCAAACTGTTGTACTTGTAGCCCAGACAAGCCCTCTCAAAAGGATAGTCACACACCCTTAATTGCAACTGTATGTAAGTAAAAATCAGCCAGTGAAAAATACGTGGGTAAATACAATATAACTGACCAAATCCTACTCATCATATTCTTAAACGGCTACAGTGGGGTTACTTCTCCAAGGAGTTGATGTACTACATAAGGCTTTGTTTTGGAGGCAAGCATTACCTTATAACATACAACTATAACCAGTGCAGTGACAAAGGCAATTCTGGTTACATTTCAGTCAGTGGTGGAGGCTGAAAGCCCATTTGTCTTGTGGTTGTCAGAGGTTCACTTGAAGCACAAGGGCGGGAGCAGATGTGAAAGGCTGACACTTGCTGGGAATGTCACCTGTTGCCTCGTTGAGGGCAAGCACTGCGGGCAGCAGAGGTTAGCTTCTCAAGTGGGATCAAACAAAAATGACAGGCGTAGGCCTGCCCATAAAAGGACCTCTTTGAGGTCAATAAAAAAGCAATTCATTTTCTGTTCCCAGTTAGACCCCTTGGAACAGGCAAGTATGAGAAAAGGCCTGTGAACAGTTCTTGTTGGAGGGTCGCCAACAGAGGCCGCTCAGCCTTTTTTCACAGGACCTCTAGCTGCCACTGCTAACCCAGAGGCAGCTTCAATTGCAGCTAGTGCTATGCTGCCTTCAAGGGTTTCATCCTCCCACCCCATGCCCTGTACCCCCCAGAGCTGCCTGCTGAACAGCACATGGGTCTGCCAAACCAGCTGTCTGCTGACTGGATAAAATAATCTAGGATCAAGGACAGGAAACTAAATTCACACAGGCAGGCAAGATGAAAAACTGATGTTTTGTAACAGCCATGCCATTGACTTGCTCCCTTCATTTCTCCCTTCTCCCGCCCTGACCAATGAACAACCATAGAACATTTTCACTCAGTCCAGTTTTATCTTCATAGCGAAATTAGTGGCATTTTTCTGACACAAGAGGCATTGTGTTCTCATGTTTGATTCCCACGAAAACCTGCTCTCTCAGAAAACACGTGGCTGTCCAAATAAGCAAATGGGTGTGCTGAAAAGTGTATAACATGAAAAATAATCAGAAAAGGTCAAACAGTGGGCAGCAGTCATCCATGACTGTGGGAAGCACCAGTGATTTGTTTCATATTCCTACCCGTGTGCATCTGTGCTTCAGCATTCCTGCTTCCACTGAATGACTCTTTCTGCTACTGGTGTATCCCATCCCAAAATATTTTGAGTGACAGTCAAGTTCACTATTACTTTAAAAACACCTATTAATTAATTATAATTAATTATATTATATTATATTAATAGGAATCAAAACTACAGCTGTTTGGGGGTTGTTAACCCAATTCCAGGCTTGCTACAGGATGATTCATTATATGATACCCAACTACAAGAATGACTAGAATCATCTGTTACCTCTGTACTTCCTCTAACCTTTGCAACCTTCAAGCAAATTTCAAATAGTGGTGTCTTAAGTTATTTTCCTAGCACAAGAATTAAAGTACTGTATTTGTCAACATGTGAACAAGGTGCAGGGCTGTCTGAAAAATCTGGATTGAGTGTATAGTTATTATTCATAGAAGCCTATTTTAACACTGGTCTGAAACATGGCCTGAATGGGAAGCTGGCAGTTGGGAAGAAGGACTTCTCGATTGGTTAAAAATGATGTTTTTCTTTTAAGTATTTATATTTCAGCATGTGTTCTTTATCTCCATCTCTGTATATCCACTTTACTCTATTTGCATACGAATTGCTGATCCTACTTTCATGTAGTGATGTGTGACAGTAATATCCTATTCTTGTTAGGGTATTAAATGGCCATGTACAGGAGATAGAATTCTGGATCAATCAATACCTCTTAACAATAGGCTCTTTTATATCCTAACATTCATGAGATCATAGTAATACATTCTTATTTTGGTTTCATCACTTCAACAGTCCTTAGCAGATCAACCATATGTTCTTGGAAAACTTTTAAATTAAACATCAGAGAAAGGACTGGAGTGGAGGGGAGTTGCCTTTTGCTTCTCAAGAAAATGCATTTTGAATGCATTCAAGTACAAATGGAATGTTCATAAGCCATTAAGATGTTCCTAATTTCTTAAAGATGTTCCTTCATATGAAGAAGAATCATCTGAACCAATAAGCCAACATTAGCTTGTGTTTGTATGTTCACAAAAAATAAGCACTGCCCAATGACCTTGCCTTTTGGTTTCGATATGAATGAATTGCATTCAGGGGCAATGTTAGAATGATATTTTCAGATCCCTGGACAATACAGGATCAGACCACAGAATTAAAGTATTTCTTTGTCTTATGATAGCTTTCCTCTGTAAGTATTAAAAAATACTTGGATCAAATCAATTGTTTCCTTTGAATGTAACTAGAAGTGAATTAAATGCTTAAGCATGCAATTCACTGATATTTTAATATGAGAACATTTTTATATGAATATTCTAAAAGAGTTTTATGTTATTTAAAGTACAAATTCTAGTTATTACTCTGTTTTGTATATAAGTAGCATTAGGATGTGTTTGGAATGTGTGTCAAAAAGTTCATATTCTCTTGGGTTTTATGTAGATGAGATTTTCCCCAAATAGCTAAACAAGATAAAAGTACATTTCAGACTTCATTGTTCTGCCTTGTTCCATCAATTGCACCTTCAGTGCATTTTCCATCCCATTGCTTCATTCAGGGTCAACACTAATTTTAAACAATAAAGTTTACATGCAGGTGTGAGTGTAGGGGGTGGGAGGCAAATCCTTATTAACAACGGCAGTTGTTTCTTTCTGGTTGTTGTTGTGCATTTCTTTGGTTATTGTCATTGGAAGCAAAGGATGCTCAAACCAGCTAAAAAACTTCTGTTTGCAAACTGGCTGAAAGTTAGCCATGACAATTTGAGTCACCAGTGTTTTTGTTGGCCAGTGGTGAACCAGTAAGCAAAATGATCAGGGAAGTGCTGACCACATAGGGATTTGGGGGGAGAAAGGACAGGAAGGGGGAGTCATTTAGAAATTTGGATTTCAGGGTAGATAGAAGAGGGTTATTTTAAATTTAACTCTCAAAATGTAGGACCTGATTCACACCTCACACACTCCATTGATTTCAGTGAAGTTATTCCTGATTTATAAATCTGCGGGGAAGAGGAGACTCAGCCCCTCAGACACCATATATAAGTTTTGTAACTAAAATTACATTTTGAGATCCAGACCCCCCAGGGAATCTATCTACCTAACCCTCTGGCTATGCTCCATTACAGTACTAAAATCTATTTCTTTAGTCCACATGCAGCACTGGAGTAACTTTATATTAATGGTTAGATGTTTAAGTACCAAAACTGATGTATAAATAATACGTAAGTCCACTTAAAACAATATTAAAGCTCAGTGTTATAATTAGTATTTTTACTAAAAAAGAAACTTTTTATGATTAATGACCATTTCAAATGATGGTGTTTGGGGGATTAGGTGATTAATAAATGAGCTTTGCATGTGAGAACACAGGCTTAGTGTTGAAGCAGGGGGCTTCAAATCAGATGTGGAGGCTCAAGACCTCAACTCAGATTGCTCTGTACCTCCAGCAGATTCCTCAAGATCCACATACTCTCAGCACATCCACGGGTTTCATGAACTAACACCCTGATTAGCCTGTGGTTCCCCGCACCCCTGGAAAGAACAATTCAGTGAAAGTTTTACTACAGGAATAACTGTACTTTTATCCCGCCCGCAAGACATCCTCCTTCAGTTTTCCCTGGAAGAGGGCAATCAAAGTGAGCAGGAGTATTACTGACTAGAATCCCCCTTCCTCAAGCAAAAAAAAAAAATCTCTGTTGGCTCCGAAGGGGAGAGAGAAAGCTCGCTGCCTCCTGCTGGGGTTGACTGCTTTTTCCTAAGAGGCAGGGAAGTAAGGAGACAGTCTAATGGGGGAGCCTTTCCCCTGGCAGTCTGAAAATCATGTGAGATCCAAAGCTTTTCGGTCACAAAGAGGCTGCCTGCAGCAGAGGCCAAAAGCTGTGTTTCTTGTGATTAAATGATGAGAGATGGCAACACTGAGGTGCATTGGAAGAGATTCTATATGAGTAACAGATGCACTTCACCTGGCCTGCACTATGTCTGACTGGGTCTTATGCTATCCGTTTCATATTTTCATAGAATATCAGGGTTGGAAGGGACCTCAGGAGGTCATCTAGTCCAACTCCCTGCTCAAAGCAGGACCAATCCCCAACTAAATCATCCCAGACAGGGCTTTGTCAAACCTGACCTTAAAAACATCTAAGGAAGCAGATTCCACCACCTCCCTAGGTAACCCATTCCAGAGCTTCATCACCCTCCTAGTGAAATAGTTTTTCCTAATATCCAACCTAAACCTCCCCCACTGCAACTTGAGACCATTAGTCCTTGTTCTGTCATCTGCTACCACTGAAAACAGTCTAGAGCTATCCTCTTTGGAATGACCCCCTTCAGGTAGTTGAAAGCAGCTATCAAATCCTCTCTCATTCTTCTCTTCTGCAGACTAAATAATCCCAGTTCCTTCAGCATGTCCTCATAAGTCATGTGATCCAGCCCCCTACTCATTCTTGTTGCCCTCTGCTGGACTCTTTCCAATTTTTCCATATCCTTCTTGCAGTGTGGGGCCCAAAACTGGACACAGTACTCCAGATGAGGCCTCACTAATGCCGAATAGAGGGGAATGATCACGTCCTTCGATCTGCTGGCAATGCTCCTACTTATACAGCCCAAAATGCTTTTAGCCTTTTTGGCAACAAGGGCACACTGTTGACTCATATCCAGCTTCTCATGCACTGTAACCCCTGGGTCCTTTTCTGCGGAATTGCTGACTAGCCACTCGGTCCCTAGTCTGTAGCAATTATAGGATTCTTCCATTCCAAGTGCAGGACTCTGCACTTGTCCTTGTTGAACTTCATCAGATTTTTCTTTTGGCCCAATCCTCTAATTTGTCTCAGGTCCTCTGTATCCTAGCCCTACCTCCAGCGTATCTATCACTCTCTAGTTTGGTATCATCTGCAAACTTGCTGAGGGTGCAATCACCCTCATCCTCTAGATCATTCAATGAACATATTGAACAAAACGGCACAGACGGATCCTTCGGGCATCCATTGATAATGGCTGCCAACTAGAAGCAGGGAGCCATTGTTCACTACCCAGTTGAACCCGACAATCTAGCCAGCTTTCCTATCCTTATAGTCATTCATTCAGCCCATACTTCTTTAGCTGCTGCAAGAATACTG
This sequence comes from Chelonoidis abingdonii, assembly GCF_003597395.2. NCBI lineage: Eukaryota > Metazoa > Chordata > Testudines > Testudinidae > Chelonoidis > Chelonoidis abingdonii. Next base: position 99,715,889 of record NC_133771.1, read on the forward strand.
TGGGAAGAGCGAATTAAAAGTTTTGCTAAAGTCAAGGAATAAACCCACTGATTTTCTCCTCAATCCACAGAGCCATTATCTCATATAGAAGGCAATTAGGTTAGTCAGGCATGACTTGCCCTTGATGAAATCCATGCGACTGTTCTGATCACTTTCCTCTCCTCAAAGTGCTTCAAAATTGATCCTCCATGATTTTTCCCAGGACTGAGGTGAGGCTGAATGGCCTGTAGTTCCCTGGATCCTCCCTCCTACCTTTTTCAAAGCATGGGCACTACATTAGCCTTTTTCCAGTCATCCGGGACTTCCCCGATCACCATGAGTTTTCAAAAGTAATGGCCATGCCTCTAAAATCACATCTGCCAACTCCTTAGCACCCTCGGATGCAGTGCAATCTGGCCCCATGGACTTGTGCTCGTCCAGTTTTTCTAATAATCCTGAACCACTTCTTTCTCCACAGAGGGCTGGTCCCTCCTCCCCATACTGTGCTGCCAGTGCAGGTTCTGGGAGCTGACCTTGTTTGTGAAGACAGAAGCAAAAAAAACATTGAGTACTTCAGCTTTTTCCACATCCTCTGTCACTAGTTGCTCCCCATCAGTAAGGGTCCATACTTTCCTGACGACCTTCTTGTTGCAAATACCTATAGAAACCCTTCTTGTTACTCTTAACATCCCTTGCTAGCTGCAACTCCAAGTGTGATTTGGCCTTCCTGATTTCACTGCTGCATACCTAAGCAATATTTTTATACTCCTCCCTGGTCATTTGTTCAAGGTTCCACTTCTTGTAAGCTTCTTTTTTGTGTTTAAGATCAGCAAGGATTTCACTGTTAAGCCAAGCTGGTTGCCTACCATATTTACTATTCTTTCTACACGATGGGATGGCTTGTTCCCGCAACCTCATTTGGGATTCTTTAAAATACAGCCAGCTCTCCTGGACTCCTTTCCTCCTCATGTTATTCACCCAGGGGATCCTGCCCATCAGTTCCCTGAGGGAGTCAAAGTCTGCTTTTCTGAAGTCCAGGGTCCATATTCTGCTGCTCTCCTTTCTTCCTTTTGTCAGAATCCTGAATTCGACCATCTCATGGTCACTGCCTCCCAGGTTCCCATTCATTTTTGCTTCTTGTACTAATTCTTCCCTGTTTGTGAGCAGCAGGTCAAGAAGAGCCTCTAGTTGGTTCCTCCAGCACTTGCACCAGAAAATTGTCCCCTACACTTTCAAAAACTTCCTGGATTGTCTGTGCACTGCTGTATTGCTCTCCCAGCAGATATCGAGGTGATTGAAGTCCCTCAGGAGCACCAGGGCCTGTAACCTAGTACCTTCTGTTAGTTGCCTGAAGAAAGCCTCGTCCACCTCATCCCCCTGGCCTGGTGGTCTATAGCAGACTTCCACCATGACATCACCCTTGTTGCTCACACTTCTAAACTTAATCCAGAGACTCTCAGGTTTTTCTGCAGTTTCATACTGGAGCTCTGAGCAGTCATACTGCTCTCTTGCATACAATGCAACTTCCCCACCTTCTTCATTAGGACCAAGGGTATATTTTGGAATGAGGGGGAAGTAGCATTTAAAATAAGTCAATTTAAAGCCCAGACTTTTGCTGAGGTTCTCCACTCTTCACTTTATTGAAAATATCACTGTGTGAGAGATTTCTCCCTCTAAGAACATATGTCCTTCCTGCTTGTTCAGACTCAGATCATCATCTCAATTGTTTGATGTCATAATGTGTAGCTATGGGAATAGGTACACGACTTTAAAAAAACCGAAGAAAACAATTATTACTGATCCAGTGTTAAATTGGGAGAAGGTGCCTTGTGGGGTTATTCTGTGTCCAGTAATTTCATGAATGACTTGGAAGAGAGCACATTAATTGGATGTACAGATGGGCAGCTGGAAAGGATTGTAAACACTCTGGAGGATGGGAATAAACTACAGCACAACTTTCATAAACTGAAGAAAGAACATCCAACTGACTTTATGTTCAAATTGTTACCTTAGGCTATTCAGTGAATACTTATGAACACATTTACAGAAATCAGGACAAACCGAGAATGATTCAGAAACAGACAAATGGGCTAAACTGATGAGATAATTTGTTCTCAATAAATAATTGGACTAGCTCTGTAAACACCACAAAAAAACTGAAGTGTTTTCAGAATTGGATATTCAATTCCCGAATTCATGTGAAGGTGACGTAGATTTAGTGCTGTTATATTATGTGGTTATTTTAACAGAGTATATGAGAAAGTAATATTTACAGGTTAACTTGGTCCACACAGTGTTTCCAGTGTCTTGTTCTTGCTACTCTTAGATAGTACTACTCATACTGAATATTGATACGGAGCTCTCTATTTTCAAAGCACTGTTTGACATTAAACCAATCCTAATACCACAACCCAATGGTCTTCTTTTATGACCTATAAGCAGATTCTCCTGTCTATGGCCATATTTTTCCATTTTAGTGAACAGGCACTTTTTTTAGGATCTTCTTAGTTATGAATACTGGCAAAATTGCAAGAATCACACTTGGATGCTACCATGATTAGTTATGCAAGATTTAATCTATGTGACTTTAATGCAAGTCACACACAAAGAGATAGCTTAGCTAAAGACATTTTTGCATAGTCTGTGCATGATTCTTGTATATATGATTTTTGCACTGTTGCTAGTATAGGTAGACAGAGGAGACCCAGTAGATTGCATGCCCCATCTCCCCGCCTCTGCATGATTGTCCTGCACAGTATATTCTTAACAGTGCTTTGTCTAGTTCAGTTTTAAATGACTGAATGGAACTACTACTATATTCTTTGGGAGATCAGTCCACACTGCAACAGGCCTCACATTTAGGAACATTATTCTGCTGAGTTTCATCCCACACCCCATTATAACATCCTTAATTTCTTTCCCTCCATGATGACTGGTAGCTTTCAGATATTCATAAACAATCCCAGCCCTCTAAATTGTTGTAGTTTGACTAAATTAACTCTAATCAGCACTTTTAATCAATATCGTACAGTCTGCAGGAAAGAGCACAGGAGGGCCTGAATTCTCATTCTGAATCAGCCACTGGTTCATTGTGTCGTTCTGGGCAAGTCACTTTACCTCCCTCTCTTTCTTAGGTTCCTAATCTGTAGAATGGGGATAAAAATACCCACATACTTCAGAGGGGTGTTATGTAGCTAGTGAACAGGAGCAGCAAGGGAGTTCCCCAGGTGAAGGGGAAGCAACTACATGACCATAGGAGTGAGCATGTCGTCTGTTGTGTGCTTGCTTCATTTGCTATGTGTCTGCCTGATAGAAGTTTATAGTATGGTTTTGCTGGAGCGCTGTGAGCTGAATCTTGCAGCCTGCTAGACAAGGCTGAGAACTTCTTAATGAGAATCTGGTCTGCCATACTTGGACCCCTAATTCCTTTAGGATCCATTGACAAGCGGGTGGGGGTTAATTCAGAGAGAAAACAGTTTTAAAAAGCTAACTCAAGAGCTACCAGAGGAGTTAGCAAACAAGGGCATTTTATGTAAGGTGACTAGACAGCAAATGTGAAAAATTGAGACAGAGGTGGGGGGTAATAGGAGCCTATATAAGAAAATGACCCAAAAATCAGGACATCTGGTCACTCTAATTTTACGAAGGAGTTTAGAGACAGAGCATGAGAACCAGATACACCTAATAAGCACTCTCTAAACTTAAGCCAATACCACCCTCCCCCGCAAAAAGCACCCTCCCATACACAAAGAAAACCGATGTACGAGTAAAAATAATGCAGACAGAAGTCCAGCAGCAGTGAGGGCTATGCAGTTTATTGCACTGAATGCAGCATGTAGGATTACCTGCTTTGTGGGCAACCGGTGTATATGTGAATTCAGAGCAAGCAACTCATGGCCTTCAGAGACTGAGTAGGGGCTCTTGATATCAGAGTGGCTGAACTGGAGGAGCTAAGGGAGACAGAGAGGTAGATAGAGATGACTTTCTGGGGCACAGTGGAATGGTCCCACTCCCAGTCTGACAGCCTCTGTGCTGTGGAAGAGGAGGAAAGTCTCAGAGAAGGAGAACATTAAGCTGGAGTGGAGGGAAACTATCCCATACTTGGGGCACTGCTTCCAGATGATGTCATGGTGTCGTCTCGCACTGAAGATGCCTTTCTGGGGAAGGGGAGCCCTGTTATTAGGAAGACATGGGTAATAATAATGGGGGATTTGATTATTAGATGGAGATAGTTGGGTTTGTTATGACTAGGAGAACCACATGGATATGAAGATTGCAGACCTCTTGAGACATCTAGACAGACTTGCGTGCAGTGGTGGAGAGGAGCTGGTTGTAACAGTATATATAGGTACCAGTGACACAGGGAAAGGTAGAAAAGAAGATCTGGAGGCCAAAATTTAGGTTTCTAGGGAAGAGATGAGAGTCCAGGACCTCCATGATATTATTATTTTCTGAAATGCTTCCAGTTCAACGTGCAGGGCCAGTTTTAGATAGACATCACTACAAGGTCTCAATGCCTGGATGAGATCATGGTGTTGGGAGGAGGGACTTAGGTTTATTAGGAACTGGGAAACCTTTTGGGAAGGGAGCAGCCTATACAAGAAGAATGGGCTCCACCTAAATCACAACAGAACCAAGCTTCTGGCATGTAAATTTTTTTTGGCAAACAATCAGTGTGGCCAGCGGATGACGGTGGTGCTTAGTGACACTCAAGGAAGACAAAGCTATTACAGAGATGCTAAATGAACTCTTTGCATTGGTCTTCACTGTAGAGGCTGTGAGGGAGATTGCCACACCTGAGCCACTGATTTTAGGTGACAAATCTGAGGGACTGTGCCAAACTGAGGTGTCAGTAGAGGAAGTTTTAGAACCAACTGATAAATTAAACAGTAATAAGTAATCAGGACCAGACAGTATTCACCCAAAACTTCTGAAGGAACTCAAATATGAAATTGCAGAACTACTAACTGTGGTATATAACTATCACTTAAATCAGCCACTGCACCAGATGACTAGAGAATAGCTAATTTAATGATAATTTTTAAAGAGGCTTCAGAGGCAATTCTGGCATTACAGGCTTTATATCAGTACTAGGAAAGTAAGTGGAAATTATAGTAAAGAACAAAATTATCAAACACATGGATGAACCAGGTATGTTAGAGAAGAGTCAACACTTCTTATTTAAAAGGAAATCATGCCTCACCAATCTATTTGAATTCTTTCAGGGCGGGGGTCAAACAAACATGTGGACAAAGAGGATCTAGTGGATATAGTGTACTTGGACTTTCACAAAGCCTTTGGTAAGGTCTCACACCAAAGGCTCTTATGCAAAGTAAGCAGTCATGGGATAAGAAGGACCAGAAACTGGTTAAAAGGTGGGAAACAAAGGATTGAAAACTAACCATTTATTCCTAAATGGAGAGAGATAAATAGCAGGGTCCCCCAAGGATCTGTACTGGGACCTGGACAGTTCAAAATATTCATAAATGATTTGGAAAAGAGGGTAAACAGTGATGTGGCAAAGTTTGCAGATGATACAAAATTACTCAATATGGTTAAGTCCAAAGTTGACAGCTAAGAGTTACAAAGGAATCTCACAAAACTTGGTGGACAAGGCAACAAAAATAACAGATGAAAGTCAATGCTGATAAATGCAAACTAATACATATTGGAAAACATAATCCCAACTATCCATACAAAATGAGGGTGTCTAAACTAGCTGTTGCCACTCAAGAAGAGATATTGGGGTCATTGTGGATAGTTCTCTGAAAACATCTGCTCACCATGCAGTGGCAGTCAAAATAGCTAACAGAATGTTAGGAATCATTAGGAAAGGGATAGATAATACAACAGAAAATATAATGCCACTATATAAATCCATGGTATGTCCACACCTTGAATACTGCATGCAGTTCTGGTTGCCCCATCTCAAAAAAGGTACATTAGAATTGGAAAAGGTACAGAAAAGGGCAACAAAAAAGATTAGCAGTATGGATCAGCTTCCATATGAAGTGAGATAAAAAAAACTGGGACTGTTCATCTTAGAAGAGAGATGATTAAGGGGGATATGATAGAGGTTTATGGAATCATGAATGGTGTGGAGAAAATGAATGGGGAAGTGTTGTTTATCCCTTCCTATAACCCAATAAACAGAGGGTCACCCAGTAAAATTTATAGGCAGCAGGTTTAAAACAAACATAAGGAAGTACTTCTTCACACAATGCACAGTTAATCTTTGGAACTCATTGCCAGGGGAAGTTGTGAATGCTCAAAGTATAACTGGGCTTAAAAGGAATTAGATAAATTCATGGAAGACAGGTCCATCAATGGCTAGGGATGCAATCCCAGGCTCTGGGTGTCCCTAAACCTCTGATTGCCAGAACAAGGGACTGGACGACAGGGGATGAATCACTTGATAAAATTGCCCTGTTCTGTTCATTCTCTGTGAAGCATCTGGCATTGGCCAAGGTCTGAAGACAGGATACTGAGCTAGATGGAACACTGGTTTGGCCCAGTATGGCTATTCTTATATTCTCATGATTCATTAGTTAAAGTCTATACTGTTCTTTGAACACAAAGTACTATGTAAATACAAAATACTGATCTTTCTTCATTTAACAATCCCTCTAGGCCTCTCTTACCTAAATTCTCTCTATTTTAATGCCAGCTTTCTGATACTGAGGTGCCTAGAACTAAATCGAATATTGTAGCTGCAGTCTCACTAGACCCAGAAAGAGAAGGACAACGTTGTCTTATTTCTTTGTATACAACCCAGATCATATTGGCTTTTATTTTTACAAACTCATTAACATTTCTAATGAAGCTATCATCTTAATTTTTACTCATACTCCCTGTATCTCTCAGAGTTACTTACTCCTCTGTCCCCCTCTTGATTTTTTCTATTGGTTCACCTGACAAACTGTACACTGGATAATCACAGCACTGAACTTAGCATAAGAGTACAACTACTACCACTTGCTATATGGTTAATTAAGTCTAAGGCCTGGTCTACACTGGGGGGGGCGGAATGGATATAAGATACGCAACTTCAGCTATGAGAATAGCGTAGCTGAAGTTGACATATCTTAGATCGACTTAGATTGACTTACTTCGTGTCCTCATGGTGTGGGATTGACGGCCAACGCTCCCTCATCAACTCTGCTTCTGCCTCTCGTCTTGGTGCAGTTCTGGAGTCAACAGGGAGCACGTTCGGGGATCGATGTCTCGCATCTAGATGAGATGCGATACATCGATCCCCGAGAGATCGATCACTAGCCACTGCTCTGGTGGGTAGTGTAGATATACCCTCATGTAGGCTATGCAGGAGTAAGAGCTCTGTACTCTCTTTGGCTTAGATACTTCACTTGTGACTTAATTAAGCTAAACAAGGAAAATCTGCCCAAACGAAGAAAGATGGAATGTTTTGTTTCCTAATAGATTTTATACAAACTTAGCTTCTGTGGTGAATGTTGCTGGTTTCTCTGTTGCCTGCTCAAAACAAAGACGGCACAAGCGGTATGAACAATATCCTCAGCTTTGAACTCATTGGCTTAACCTCAGTGCGCCAAAAAAGGAGAATCACATTTTTGGAATGCAAATATTATTGTGAAATAGGAAAAAAAGACTAAAGGGAAAAAATACAGGCTATGCATAGCTGCTTTTAATGGAAACGGTATGATGTCGATTCTCCTTCTCCTCATGGTTTGCAGTCAGTGATCCCTGGAGAAAAAAGTCTGAAGTTGTAATGAAAAGGGATCATTTCAGAATGCGTAACAGTCAAGTTCCCTTGCCTTTTATGTTCTAGAAAGGGAAAATGTTTTCACTGTATGTGGGTTTTTGATATATGGCTTTGAAAAGAAGACTCAATCCTTCCATGAAAAGGTTGAATATTCTGCTCTTTGTTGAGCAAAGGGACTTTTCATTCCTGAATTACATTGAAATTCCATTCCCTAGTTATGAATAACTTGTCGCAGCTTTCTGGGTGGCTTAAATATGTAGCATTTACAAAATATCAGCCTACAATAAACACTGTATTGCAAAACCAGAAACACTGGGAGGATCGGGGCATGGATTTTTTTTCTCCAAGGAGAGTGTGGTGTATTTTTATGGCAGTAAAAAGGTTTATTTGTGTAAAAAAGGTAGTCGGTGCAATGCTTTTCAGACTGGAAGAATAGCTAGAGAGTGTAATGCATTCAAAAGGCTGAGAAAGATTAGTTCACCTGACATTGCTGCTATTCATTTTAGCAATCAAACCTTAGCTCAGATAGTTCATAGCAGTGGATTGCTCTTTGGTTAAACTCCCTAGTTAGAAACACTGTTCAGTCACACAGCAGTGTCTGTAGAGCCTTCACCAGTTACCCCTCCTGAGTTGTTAATGAGATTTTTAATTGACTAATATGAAGAACCAGAATTTATAAGGAAAAATAAAGATAAAACTAATATTGGATCTCAGATAAACAAGAAAGAGTTATATGACAGAATACAAATATTCATGAAAACTGGGCAAATACTGACAGAATTGTTACAATCTATTCCTTTCCCTCCTCCCAGTCCAGCTTTTTTCTGGCTGCAAGTCAGGTGGCTTCCTCCTCCATGCTGCTTAGGCACCAGCAGAGGTCATAGAACGCATGGTAGAGACAAGGTCTCTTCTGTCCATTCCAGTGCTCAGCATCACCCTGACCCAGAATAGCCTAGAGAAGCAATTACAGGGAAAGTCCAATTTCAACTCTGTATCTCTGGGGTGGAGCATGTTCAGTTGCTCTGTGGGGATGGTATATGCATAATCCTGTCACAGTAGGAGTGCTGAGGGAATGGAGCATGCTCCTTTGCCCTGTGGCACATGTGCAGTCCAGTCAGCACTACTAGCTATGACTGGCTTAAGCACGTTCAGTGAAAATGGAACCGTTGGCAATTTTAGCTGCTACGTTTTTCTTAAAAGTCTCTACTGAACATGTGTAAAGTGGTATTTTTCAAAGTCTTATAACTTGGCATTTGGGTAAATTTTCAAAGGAACAGCAAAAAGCACATACTTGACACTCCCCTGCCAAATTTCAAGTCCCTGCTCCAAAGCATGGGCGCATTACAGCTTCTCAAAGAAAAGGTCACCAGAATTTTTTTAAATGGCAAAGCAACATATTTCCCTCAAATTTCACTCTCAGACGTGGCAAACAATTTTGACTGATAGTTCTAAAAATTTCAGACTGAGGCAGGCATCCAGCATGGAAAATTTCAGCCCAACATGAACAGAATTATTTCAACGGAATTATGAACAACTGAAAGCAGAGCAACTGTCACAGAGCTACTTCATCTGCATACGCTGTTTACCTAGAACTCCAGATGGACATAATGACCTGGAAGAGAACAAAATCTTTACCGATAAAGTCTGTAGATGACACAGAGATTGAGGGTGTAGTAAATAATGAAGAGGATAGATCACTGATACAGAGCAATCTGGATCTCTTGGTAAGCTGAGTACGAGCAAACAATATGCATTTCAATATGGCCAAATGTAAGGTCATACATCTAGGAAAAAAAGAATGCAGGCCATACTTACAGGGTGAGCAACTCTGTGGTGATCTGAAAAAGACTTGGAAATCATGATGGGTAATCAGCTGAACATGAGCTCCCAGTACAATGCTGTGGCCAAAAGGGCTAATGCAATCCTTGGATGTATAAACAAGGAAATAGCAAGTAGGAGAAGAGAAATTATATTACTGCTGTATTTAGCACTGTTATGACCACTAGTGGAATAGTGTGTGTCCATTTCTAGTATCCATAATTAAAGAAGGATGCTGAAAAATTGGGGACGGAGTCAAAGAAGAGACTAGAATAATTAAAGAATTGGAAAACAGGCCTTACAGGGATAGGCTCAAGGATCTCAATCTATTTAGCATATCAAAGAGAAGATTATGAGGTGTCTTCATCGCAGCTTATAAGTACCTACATGGGGAACGTAAATCTGATAAGAGGGCTCTTTGATCTAAAGAAAGTATAACAAGATCCAACATCTAGAAATTGGAGCTAGGCAAATTCAAACTAGAAATAAGGTTCAGACCTTTCAGTGAGGGTAATAATTAGCCATTGCAACAAATTACCAAGGGTGGTGGAGGATTCTCCATCACTGGCAATTTTAAAATCAAGACGATGTTTTTCTAAAAGATACTCTGTAGTTCAAACAGGATTTAATTCAGTGAAGTCCTATGGCCTATTTTATACATGAAGTCAGAGCTGATGATCCTACTGGTCCCTTTTGGCCTTATTATCTATTCATGTCTGAATGGGGAAAGCTGTGTTTTTTCTGTTATTACTCTTTTTCAGGAAGAGATCACTAATGATAGCACATATCAGTCTCCTATCACTATACACTTCATAACCATTGACATTTGAACCTCACCAATAATTCAACATTAGCTCAGCCTCAGCCAGTAAAATGCTTTCTGGGTAAAACTCTGGTTTCTTTAACTGGGTTTGCACTACTTTATATACTGTATTTTCTTGCAATTTTTTAAAAAACATGTCAAATTAATTTTGGTAATTGAGTCTTGGTATACAGTTAAGAGAATTTAATCAGTCTCAGAGCCATTTTATCACAGAATAGTATAACATTACCCCATTTTCAAATATCCCACCATGTATATGACTAAAATTAGAAGGCCTGATGCATGAAATGCTGCAGAAATTAAGTGGTTAAAGGAATCCAGTAAAGTCAACTTGCATTTGGATATTGGAAATTTGAGTCAGCATGCTCTGGTAAGCAAAAATCATGCACAGTATGCCAACATAATATTAAGGCTCAGAATGCAAAGCAGAGAAGCATAACAACTCGATTACTGACTTCCTTTCTGTAAAGGAAATATTGTTTTAAGAAAGCTGTTCCAATGAGCAAGTGTACCACAGGAATGTGTCAGCAATTATAGCAATCAACGCAGAGCACTTTTTCAACATTATTTTATCTAACATCCACTAAATACTAAGCGTGGCAATGTCCTTCGGCCTTGGGCTACACAGATGAAAAAAAACAATGGAAGCCTACTTTTAATTAGTCCAAAAGGAACAAAGAACATGCACACTCTAACTGCATTCTCCAGTCTTAAACAATGGCAGGTTTGAGTAAGGATGGCCTACACCAGAGAACTATTCAATTAGTGGAGGAGGATGCTGATGTTTTTCCTTGAGAACCCAAATAAGGGGACCATCTGTTTGAGATAAGGCTTCAAGCTTGTGACAGTATAACTATGCATGAGAGGAAGGGTATGTGCTGCTGATCTTTTAAAACAAACTAATGAAGCCTAGTATGTTCAAACAAAGAAAGTGCTCAAGCCAAATCCAAAGGAAAGTAATCAGATGTTCAGCAATAATGTCAAGAGGTTTTTTTTTTTTTCTTTTTGCACTCTGCTAATTTGCAGGCCATATCTGCCATATTTGCAATCGAAAAATACAGATTGTATCAGATTGTAAATGAAGAGGGAAAGCATAATCTCCATATGGATATCTGGAAGAGTTGTCATCTAGACAGTATTTTAAGTTCATTAGTCTTCTTGCATGCATAGACTACTGTGATGATGTGAGCTGGTAGATCTGCCACTCAGACTGGGTAAACAATGGTAAGCAGTATCAGAGGGGTAGCCGTGTTAGTCTGGATCTGTAAAAGCAGCAAAGAGTTCTGTGGCACCTTATAGACTAGCAAACGTATTGGAGCATGAGCTTTCATGGGTGAATACCCACTTCTTTGGATGCATGGTAAGCAGAAGTCCAGGACTTTGATTTCACTACCACTTTAGTGAAATTTTTAAAAGCCAAGACTATGAAACCACTAGCAGATAAGTTCTGTTTGCCTGCGCATGCCATTATGTCACTACTCTCAAAGCTCAGCTGGAAGAATCAAGATATTTCTAAATACAGGTCACTTAGTCTTGCTGGTAAAAAGAAAACAAAATCATACTGAATATTTCCATTTATTCATTTCAATGGAGGATATTTTAACCACTTAGAATATTTACTATGCAAGTGAGGTGCTTCATACCATTAAACATTGAGAAGAAGGCTCCAGTAAACTATTAAGGCGATCAATGGCTAAGGGGCAAAACCTTCTTCCCACTTTCTTAAGGGCATCCACTGCCTAACAAATATAGCCTTGTCACAGATACCAGGATTTTGTCCCAAGTCTTTAGCAGAGAAATTCCACTTTGATAAAGATAGAGATAAACATAAAGGTCTTATCTCTTTTACTTATGTTTTTCTGTGCTGCTCCTTCAGTATGTCTGTGTAAGTATGCTGAATGCTGTGTTCCATGTTTAAATTACCCCTTTTCCTTTGACCACAGATGTACACAACACATAAAGAGGATGTAGCATTCTATATTATTCCCTTTCTGTGATAGACCATATTGCAATTCCCAGAAGAATTTGGAAACGGGCAGAGTTAAGGTGTCTACGGGAAACTTAAATCTGAATATTTGTGCAATTAAAATCAAAACATGTAAGTGGCATTGAGAAATCAATTACTTATTAGAGAAGAAGGCAGCTGTCAGCTTGAATTGACATACTGCATCACCTATGAAAACAAAAGATTCCTACGGGCCCATGCGCTGGGTTCGGTTCTCTGCAAGGATACAGATGATTCAGAAAAAACCCAGGTCTCCTCCCCACTGCTTCTCTCCCCTTTTTAGACTAAATATATATCAGTTGCTGCAGTACAAGCATGGGGGTTACATTGACAGGAGGTCTGACTCTGATCTCACACCACTTCAGTGTAATGCCATTGGCTTCTGTGGAATTACTCCTGATTTACACCTTTGTATCTGAGCCCCATCACAATCACATTTATGATCTAGCAGCTTTGGCAACAGCAGGTATTCACGTACACATTATACGTACCACTCTTTGACATGAGTTAATACAGACTTCATTCACGTCTTGACACCAGAGCTTACCACAGAGTTTAAGGACCATATTTGAAATCATCATCTTTTCTCCACTTGAGTCAAAGTGAGCCATGATGAGGAAATCTAGGATAAAACTGGTATTACTCTCAAAATGTTCTCTCCCTGCTTGATAGAAAGATTTTCAAACTGTAAATACAGCTTTTTTTAAAATGTACTGTTTTTGCCAAAAAGATACATCTAAGAATTTGAGCATGGGGCAACACTCACTTTCTGTCTTATATATTTGCACATGTAAGTAGGTACATGACCAATCTAGCCAATCCCTTGACAATTGAGTCTAAAGCATCTTTTCTGTAACTGCAAAGGCACAACATTCAGAGCTCTGAAATGTTGTGTGTAAGGCCATGTCTACACTAGCACTTATGTCAGCAAAACTTTTCTCAATCAGGGGTGTGAAAAAACACATCTCAAGCATAAGCATTTGCGTGCACAGCACGATATCAGCTGGAAATCCTCTCCTGCTGACATAGCTACCACTGCTTGTTGAGCAGATTTCATTATGTCGACAAGAGAGCTCTCTCCCATCTGCACAATGTGGCTATCCGAGCACTCTTACAGCTGTATTGGTATAGTTGTGCTGCTGTAAGATTGTAAGTGCAGACATGGCCTTCATTCAGCTGAATCAACAGACTTAATATTAGCTCAGTCTTCTTAAGGTCTAAAGTAGCCCTTGACTTAATTCTGTTAACTCTGGAAGAGTAAGCATTGACTGAAACAGGCACAGAGCTAGGCAAATGCTGAGCACTTTTGAAAATCCCACCCTTAGTGATTTTCTCCATGACAAGCCATAGCTAACTTCCACTGGAGCAGCCTTAGCTTCTAGTACATTGGCCATTTTCAAACCCTTTTATTCTCTTCATCTGTGCATGAGATCTATAAATAAACTCAAGCATTTTGCTTTCAATAAGCTCCATTCATAACAGCACTATCCTTAAATGGCCTGAATTCTCTATAGTTATATAATGAATTCTTTTCTGTGAATTGTTTGCAAGTCAATTAAGTGTGATCACAGTGGCTTAGTTCAGTATTCTTCCACTATGGAATACATTAAAAAACAAAACACTGTCATCCATGAAGGACTTCATAAAATGTCCAGCCTGTGAAAGGCAGTCAGCAATCTGTGCAAGTCACATTCCAAACTTTTGTTTGACAGACTTTCCCAAAGATTGGCTGAGTGTTAATAGAAACTGTATGCAGCATTAGAAAAGGAACAGAGTCACCTGATGTATGGGAGACCTGAATGTGCAATTCTTCCCACAACCTACTATATCACATAAAATTTGCTAAATCTAACATTTTTAAGCACCATTTGATGTCCGATAAAAATCTCTCAGGCCCTGAATGTTCACTACTCAGTAATGTATTGTCCCTTATAATAAACAGGTCAAGAGAGAGAGATCTGAACTGTACAAATGGCATGTTTTTGTATAGAGCCACTAAACATTCAGAAGTTTTGAGTGCAATATTCTACTTGTGCCAGGCATTTAGTTCACTCTGAGTAGGATACAGCAATGTCAAGATAAGGACTTATTTATGTTTATCCTTCTTTTGGTGGTGTCATTGTTTTAAACACTCACTCCCTGTCTTCTCTCCACAGTCCTCACCTACACTAGGCAGGGTAGTTTAGACAGGCTTCCTCTGGATTTAGTTATTGATTACCAGCATATCAGGCTCTGTTGACTCAACCACAACAATAAACACTCAAGCCAACCTGAGTGAAATTGTCCATTTACAGAACAGTTTTCTCCTTGCCATCTATTAGTAATGTAACATGTTACTTAAAGAATTGCAAGATGCTCCTTGGAAAACTTTAGCTGAGATTTTCAAAGTTAACTAACGGATGTAGATACCCAGCATTCAATCCCCTCATGCAGCTTTAAAAATCTCAGACTTTGCGTCCAGTCCCATAGCCCTGATATCGGTAAATCTCCCATTGACTTCAATAGGAATTTTTCCCCAGTCAGGACTGCAGAATCAAGCTCTAAACATTTTCTTTATGTTAGAGCATTAGCCATAAGATTTTCAGAATTTATTGGTGAAATCAACTGGTTTTGCTTTTGAAAACTTCATTATTTTGCTTAATTTAGTATCAAGTTAAAGATCATGAACCAAATTCCGCTCTCAGTTACACCACCGCTGAAATCAGATAATGTAAAAACCAGACTAAGCAATTCTGCTTCTTTTTGGAGGGGGGTATATTAAGTAGAACTGGATTTAAAATGAGGGGGGAAAGTGTTACAAACATTTTCTTCAGCTTTGTGTAAATGTTTCATTTCAATGGAAAGTTGCTGAGCAGTTAGCAGGCTTCGCATAGCCATGCCCACTTTATCTACAGTGCACCCTAAAAATGATGTGCCCTACATAATGCACCCAGCTCTCTCTAACTCACAATGGAAGCACAGGGGAGTCTGTATTTTGCATTTATCTATTTTAGAGGAATGGATACAACTTGCTCAGTGTTTGTCAAATGTGCGCTGTGTAACAGATCGGAGAAACAGGCCTCTGTGACTTTATGTGAAATGGGAATCTGTGTCAGCTTTTTTACTTCAAGCGTCAATGACAAGGCAGATTAGGAAATTAAAGGAGTAGGTGAAGAGGAGTTCAGACAAAGATGAATGGGAAAACATCCAAGCAAGAGGCAGCAGCAAAGGATTTCATAATTTAATTAAGTGATGAAAAGAGTAATGGGTCAAGTGATGAAAACAACAATACAGTCTTTCAAGGCCACAGGGATTCCAGAAACTGTCTTCCAACTCAGAAAAATCAGTCTTTCACAATTACTCCACTGTTAGCAGAATGACTTCTGTTGATTAAATTAGCATGCAACAGGACATTAGACATGCTCCAAGATCTGCAATTGGAATATATTTTAGCAACAATGTGGCAAATTTTAAGAGGAATGTTCACTATAGTTTTATGCCCATGAGATACTTATGGAGCACCAGTGTGGGACTGAGGTCGCTAAACAAAAATGTACATTAAGGGAATGACAAGGTTGTACATTTAAGCACAGAAAAAAACAGGAAATATCAAAGGCTGCACAAGCAACCTTACAAATGGGAAGAACTGTGTATACATTATGATGCAGGCTGTCAAATTAAGTATACAGACCAGCAGTTGTTGTATAGACATTGCAGTACCAAAGCTTGCACTGATTTCTGACTAGATGTCTTTAGCTGAGTTACCGTGCCCCATCCTTTCCCTATTGTCCTCCAAACAAAGATGGTAGGTCTACAGTTATCTAACTTGGCATTTAAACCTTTCTAACAAAAGCCATGCTAGGTTATGTTACTTTGTAGTTTTAGTTGGGCCTCCTCCCTTTACAGGCACTTTAGACATGACATGGCTCAGATACTGTCTGGTTTTAATTATTATGGTGTTTTAATTCCCTTATATCCAAAGAGCTCTGAGGAATAAAGCCTCCAATAGAAGAAAACCTGCAGAGCAATATTTGTAGCTTTAAAAAATGGCTCTGAGGTCTCCCTCCTTCTGAAGTTTGTTCTTAACAAAGATGGCTACTAAAAATGTTGTTAGAAGGGACCACAAGGGTCATCTAGTCTAACCCCTGCCAAGATGCAGGATTTCTCATGTCTAAACCATCCAAGCCAGATGGCTCTATCCAGCCTCCTTTTGAAAGCATCCAGTGAAGGAACTTCCACGACCTCCCTAGGCAGTCTGTTCCATTGTCCTACTGTTCCTACAGTGAGGAAGCTTTTCCTGAGATTTAATCTAAATCTGCTGTGCTGTAGTTTGAACCCATTACCTCTTGTCCTGCCCTCTGTGGCAAAAGAGAACAACTTTTCTCCATCTTTTTGATGGCAGCCTGTGATAGGGTATACTGTCCATACTGGCCCTGAGAGGGTAAATTAGGCCCAATTAACTGCCCAGGCTGCACCTGGAGGAGGAGCCAGAGAACAGGGGTTGATTAAATGAGGGTCAGCTGGTCAGGAAAAGGAGGGGCCTGTATAAAGCCCAGAAGCAGCGAGCAGAAGGGGGCTGCAGGAAAATAGGCTACACAGTCACTCAGAAGAGGCAGGCGAATCCAGACAGGGAGGAAGCCAGGAAGGTCGGGAAGGCTCAGGGCAAAGCAGCAAGGATGGGGGATGTAGCACTGACCAGGCAGAGGACAATGGACTGCCCGATTTGTTGTAGAAAGATTTTGTTACATACCTCCCCAGAAGGGGGGGGGCAAATAACAAAAAGGAGGCTGCAGTTCTTGGAGCAAGAGTGGTCTACAGGATGAAAGGAAGAAGGGAGAGACTCAACTGGAGGAGAGTACAGTGTATGGCCAGAGCTAACCCCAGAGCAGCCAGGAGGAAACGCCACTAGCAGTGACTGAACATCATGACGCAGTCTTTCAAGTGTTTGAAGATTGCGATCATGCACCCCCTTAAACAGTGGTGTGCCCCAGGGGTCTGTTCTAGGACCAGTCCTATTCAACATGTTCATAAATGATCTGGAAAAAGCGGTAAACAATGACGTGGCAAAATTTGCAGATGATAGTTAAAACCCAGGCAGACTGCGAAGAGCTATAAAAGGATCTCTCAAAACTGGGTGACTGGACAACAAAATGGCAGATGAAGTTTAATGTTGATAAGTGCAAAGTAATGCACATTGGAAAGCATAATCCCAACTATACATATAAAATGATGGGGGTCTAAATTAGCTGTTACCACTCAAGAAAGAGCTTGGAGTCATTGTGGATAGTTCTCAGAAAACATCCACTCAGTGTGCAGTGGCAGTCAAAAAAGCAAACAGAATGCTCGGAATAATTAAGAAAGGGACAGATAATAATACAGAAAATATCATGTTGCCTCTATATAAATCCATAGTATGCCCACATCTTGAATACTGTGTGCAGATGTGGTCGCCCCATCTGAAAAAAGATGTATTGGAATCGGAAAAGGTTCAGAAAAGGGCAACAAAAATTATTAGGGGTGCAGAACAGCTTCCGTATGAGGAGAGATTAATAAGACTGGAACTTTTCAGCTTGGAAAAGAGACAACTAAGGGGAGATATGATTGAGGTCTATAAAATCATGACTGGTGTAGAGAAAGTAGATAAGGAAGTGTTGTTTACTACTTCTCATAACACAAGAACTAGGGGTCACCAAATGAAATTAATAGGCAGCAGGTTTAAGACAAACAAAAGAAAGTATTTCTTCACCCAACACACAGTCAACCTGTGGAACTCCTTGCCAGAGGATGTTGTGAAGGCCAAGACCATAACAGGGTTCAAAAAAGAACTAGATAAATTCATGGAGGATAGGTCCATTAATGACTATTAGCCAGGATGGGCAGGTATGGTGTCCCTAGCCTCTGTTTGCCAGAAACTGGGAATAAGTGACATGGGATGGATCAGTTGATCATTACCTGGTCTGTTCATTCCCTCTGGGGCATCTGGCACTGGCCACTGTTGGAAGACAGGATACTGGTCTAGATGGACCTTTGGTCTGACCCAGTATGGCCATTCTTATATTCCTCTTTTCTAAACTAAACATACCCAGTTCCTTCAGCCTTTGCTCATATGGTTGGCATCCCATCCCTTTGATCATCTTTGTCACTCACCTCTGGATACCTTCCAGTTCTCTACATCCTTTCTACACATTGGTGATCAAAACTGGACAAACTACTCCAGCTAAGGCCTAATCCACGACAAATAGAGTTGTATTATCCACTCCCATGACTTGCATGCTATGCCTCTGTTAATGCAACCAAAATTGCAGTTGCTTTTTTCTGCAACAGCATCACATTTCTGACTCATGTTGATGTTGGTGCCTTGGCTGGTGCCTCCTCGGACTCCCACATCGGGGGAGGAGGGGGGAGAATCACCTTACTTCGGCGATGGGCTGAAGTCGTGGGCCGACCCCGACCACTGCCCCTCTGCTGACCATGGTGGAGCCACGAAGCATGAATCTGTCTTCTCACTGTCCCAGGTGAGCAACAAGACAACGGGAAGCAGCGCTGCTTGCTGGAGGAGTGAAACAGAGGCAAGCATGACTGACTCTGTGATCCCAAATGAGCCCTCCAGAACAGGGGCCAATGACGAGGAGACCTCCTGGGAAAGGATGTTCGGCACCTACACCACCTAGGCAACCGATGGGCAGATGGTCATTGGTACTGGCGATATGAGGAACGTCTCCATGATTCTAGCACTCCCCTTCTGGAAGGAGGGGATCTCAATGGAGATCTAAGCTGTCTATCCGGCGAGCCAGGGCACAGCTCCAGGTCCCAAGGTTGCAGCAAGGAGGACTTGCGTCTAGGATCCAGCAACCTGGAGTGTTCCGCCAGTCCAAGTTGCAGCACCCCGGTGGCTTTCCCCTTCAGTGTCACTAGCAGAGCCATATTGGTCACCTGGCACAGCAACTGCGGAGTCAGTTGGCCTTGCTCCTTGGCCAACGAGACCACTTTGGGCATTGCAGCCCCCTTCACAGGCTGAGGTCCTCTGCCTGGGCAGGAGGACGGGTCCCTAGTGGGGCTGATGAGTCTCGCAGTACCCCTTTGCAGTACTCCTGTGACTCCTTGTAACAGGCGCATAGCCTGACAACGGTCTTTTGCCCAGAGCACCTCTCTCCATTAGCACGGAGGGGCTTCTTTTCTCGAGTTTTTTCTTCGGCACTGGCAAGACAGAGCGGTGCCTGGCCAAGTCCGGCACCAGCAGTGCGCTGCAAGCCGAGGCCAAAGTACTGGGAGTGGGTGTCATGGTGGAGGCTTCCGACACTGGACAAAGAGAGCAGCCATTAGTATCCCACTCCTTCTGAGTCGGTGGGCAAAAGTTCTTACAGATAAGGCACTGTCCTTGTGATGCCCTTCTCCCAGACACTTAAGACAGCTCTCATGCAGATCGCTGATCAGCATCAGCCAGCAGTATGACACACATGGCTTAAAGCCAGGGTAGCGGGGCATACCCCGCTGGGGCAAAGTCCCAACCGGGGACTCTCTGGCTAACTAACACTAATTATGAACTATAGAGAAACTATGTACAACACCACCACCACTATAAAGTCAATGGGTAAACTGCTACTGTTCTTGCGAGGCAAGACAAGGCACTCCCGCTAACTGTCATGGGCAGTAAGAAGGAACTGAGGGGGTGCAGGACCGGAAGTGCCTGATATACTGCCGAATGGGAGCGCCACTCCAGGGGGTGCCACAGCCGGCCAGACGGGTACCGCTGAGGCAGAAATCTTGACAACTGCATATGTGGGCACCCACACACCTAAAATGGAATCAACATGAGCAAGCACTCAAAGAAAAACTCCACTTGCTACATACCACTTGCGTGAATCTGAGGTTTTGTTAAATAAATTGGTCCCTCATCAAACTGAATGAAACAAACAATGGACCTTCTTCTCTAACAGTAACTGAACTGGGTCAATGAGCTGGTCGTTCCTCCTAGAGGCTCTGTGTTGTGTTCCAGAACCTAAACTTTCATATAAAAAATAAGCCTCTAGCCTTAATGGTTGCAAAGATATCCTTCAAAATGTAAAGATGTAAACTAGTGCAGTAATGTCTGCTTGAAAGATAGTTTTAGGAGGTCTGAATTGCCACTATATAGGTCTAGGAGGTGATAGCTCTGATGCTTAATGATGCTAATCTAAACAAACATTGTTAACTATTTCACTGTTGATCAAAAAACTCAAGAAAGAAAAGAAGTTTGGTAATTGTAGGGTTTTACTAGGATCAAAATAACTAACTAATTATGCAAAGATAATACTGTACAATAAAATAAAGTACTTAGAGACAAGATAGGTGAGGAAATATCTTTGATTCAACTAGCTTCTGTTGGTGAGAGCGCTAAGCGTTCTGAAGAAGAGCTCTGTATAAGCTTGAAAGATTGGCACTCTCACCAACAGAAGTTGGTTGAATCAAAGGTATTATCTCACCCACCTTGTCTTTCTAATATCTTGGGACCAACACAGCTACAACAACCTGCAGGCAACAAATATGTGACTGATATACAACACTGTATGTCACCTTAGTCTCCCTCACATTTTTTCCTACATCAAAAGTACATTGGTCTTGTATTTTTACATCTACAATTCAAGCTGATAAGATACAAGAACGAGACATACCCAAAAGTGAAGATGAATAGCAAGCAGCACTGTATTTAGTGCACAAATGAGCTACAACTACTGAACAGATAAAGGAAGGTTTCTTATCTTTTACTTTGGAAGCCTGAATATGCTATGAAACTCCAGAGTTCAAGTACCATACTAGCAACAATCTAGAGAGCAAGAAACATTCCCACAGTGCCAGAATTATCATTCTGTCACAGTCTTACCTGGACTGGGAGGATCTGAGACAGAAGATTTGCAAGCGTGGGAGTGCCAGATGTGCAATCACAATATTTTTGACTGGAAGCAGTTTCAAATACAACATTAAAACTCTGATATGCTTTTCAGTTACCTTTTTAAAAATATAAATATTGAAGATTACTAACTATCATTCACTTAGAGCAGGCTGAATTTTTTTGAACAAAAACTGTTTATTAAAATACCTTTTCCAGACCAAAAAAAAAAAAAATCATGAAAAACAGTTAACATTTTCCAATTTTTTCCTTTCTCATGACATTTTTATTATTAATCATTGACTTTTTTAAAATGTCAATTTTGATAAACATTTTGGTAAAATTTTCAATTACAATTGTCACTTAAATACCAGGGTTGAGAAGCAATATTTCCTGCTGTTCAAAAAGAACTATCTTCACATTGAAATAACTGTAGAAGAGTCTCAGTAGAGTCCTGAAGTTGGGAACCAGATTCATACCTGTTGTGATCAATGTAGTTCCACTCAAGTCAATGAAACGCTTCCAGTTTACACAAATTGATAATCTCCCTGTCATGAATTGTGCAGCAAATGTCCTCACTTTCTCTGCTCACCCCAAAAAATATCATTTGCAGTTACTGGTCAGCCAAACTCTTTCAGCAAAACAGGATCTGTGTATTGTGGAATCACTTATGAAAATCTTTGTCCCAGATAACAACATGTTTAACACTGAAGAATTTTAGAGTTTGATGATATGCTACCATGTATGAAAGCAAGTCATTTTTACTAAGTAATATACAACGGATCTGGAAATGCATAATCTGAGCTTTTAAAACATGTTTTTCAACAAAGATCTTGACTTTTTAGGGTGAGGGTGAGAGGAAGTGTCTTTTTAGGTTCTGTGATTCTAACTTTTTCTTCTTCAGTTCCCAAACTATTTCCAGTTTCACAGTATTTTTCTTCAGTCCCTCCTGCTTCTTTTCTAACACCCCCTCACTATAACGTGAAGTCTGTGGAGTCAAATTCTGTTCTTTTCTTTTCAGCAGTATAAAGGAGCAGATTTTTCCCCACAGTTTATAAGAATTAATCAAGGCCGCCCAGAGGATTCAGGGGGTCTGGGGCAAAGCAATTTTGGGGGCTCCTTCCATTAAAAGAGTTGCAATACTATAGAATACTATATTATTGTGGGGGCCACTGTGGGACCTGGGGCACTTGCCACCCCCTTTGGGCAGCCCTGGAATTAATTCTATCCCCTTAAATTTCAGCTAAAAGAATGGCACTATAATTAGCATACTGTGGAAACACTAAGACTGTATCTACATTTTTACTACTATATACAGCAATCAAGGTGGGCATGGAACCTACAATCATAGCCTCAATCCTGCAAGTAGTTATCCATGTGATTAACTTTAAGTAGATGAGTAGTTCCATTGAACTACAGGACAACGTGTGTGAATAAAATTAAGCGTGTGTTTGCCAGATTGGGTTTAAAAAACCAATCCTGCAACCTTTACTCACCCACATGTAGTTCTTTCTTAGATGATAGTTTAAAATTATGAAAGGCCTGCTCTTAAATAGAAATTGAATTAATTTTTAAAAGGGAAAGAGAGAGAGAATGTCCGCAATCTGAATGAAAGCCAAGAATTTCATATACAGTCCCCTAAAGAGAAAAATAGTCTTATTGAAGAATCTGTAAATGCCTAATCTTTATAGAATCTCTTAGCTGAAGGCTAATTTACTGTTTTAGTTAAACAAATGTATAAATTATAATGTTAACTTGGAGTCTTCACCCTGGTATCAAGGTGAAACAAAAACACAAAACACCTCTCGGGGAGAAGAAGCTTTTAAAGTGAGCGGTACTGTGCTTTGACATTTGCTCTTGAGGACCAACAAGAAGAGCACAGTATTACTAAGCAGAACAGCAAATTCCAGCAAACTGCTTTGTAATTTAAATTGCATATCTATGCTTGTAATGGTAGTAACATGCAATTGTAGAAAGCAGGGATGATACCAGACCAATGTGAGAAGGAGGGAAAGTAGCCTCCAAAGGTAGGATTGTTTGGCTAAATGAAAGACTGTTGAGAAGTAAATTGTGCCCACACATTTTTTATGAATGCAGGTAATTTAATCCTGTGACATCTTTAGATGAAACTCACTATGCTTCCTGTTAGACTTGGCACTCAGGGTTGCTATTGTGCACAAATTTACAGGAGAAGCAAATTCCATGGAGGCAGCAAGCAGTCCTTGCTTGTTGTTTTCAGACTACACCTTAAAACCCGTGATTTAGTCTTCTCTTTCCAATGCACAAATCCTTTCCCAAAGAAAATTCTTGTAAGGTTTCCAGAACCAATACACTGACACCAATATTCAGTAGCACAGCCTCATAGCTTAGCGTGCAGTGTCTCCTAATTAAACTACCAAAAGCTGAAAGCCATTTGCTGAAAAGGAACAGCGCCTACTGCATTCATTATGATCCAAAGTAGACATCCTGACATTAGAGTTTGCTATTTTCTCCAGTAGCACTACCGCTGATATCAGTCCCACTAGGACAAGGACTTAAAAAGACCTGTCTGAGAGAGATGACAGAGGGAAGCACTAGAGATTACTTCCATCATCAATCTAGTTGGTCTCACACTATCATCTGGAATTTTTTTTAAACATGATGGATTCTTTAATTAACTTCAAAAAGTGTATCTGTTTCTCAGGTATGTAAACATGGCAAGGCAAGAGTCTTCATGGTTTTGCTTGGGAAATTGTCAAAACATCAATTAGAAGCAGGAGGTTTGTTTAATGAATTCCCACTTTCACAACAGGAAAAATTTGACAATAGGAAAAAAATATACTCGAAACAGTTTTTCTTCCCTGAACTATCACACCAAGCAGCTTTTCCACACTTAATCAACAATATACATTTTTGGAAACTTATGCAATTCCATTCAGGTTGATTCAAACCAAATATGCACTGGCTTCTCCCATTACATTTCAGGACTAAGTGAGCTGAAAAGGAGTGAAAAGTTTGCCCAGCGGTGGGTTACAGTGACTCCCAGCCCTGCTGGTTGGCTCAAAAAGAAGATTTGCACTGCTTAAGGTGGAAGCATTGCCAGGGCAAATGGAGGATGAGCCGATTCAGCACACTTCATGGCAGCCTCCATCTGCAGGACTCCTACAGAGCACTGGACACAGTTTCAAAGCTGCCTAGTCTAGTGCGAACCCTAGGGAGGACAGCAGTGTAAACATCCTTTTGCCTTCTCGCAGGGGTGAAGTGGCCTGCAGTATAGGAATGTAAATACCATTTTAAAAGTGAACCGTTTAAATCAGAGGTCGGCAACCTATGGCACGTGTGCCAAAGATGACACGCAAACCGATTTTTAATAGCACGCTGTGGCCTGCCGGGACTCCAGTGTGCCATTAAAAATCCTGCCGGTGGCAAGCCACAGGGTCCGCGTTTCCAAGCCGGAGCATCCAGCGGAGCACAGCAAGCCACTGGCCCCTCCCCCGCCTTCCCCCAGAGCCCTGCGGCCGCGTGTGCAGCGCTTTGGAGGCTGAGGCTGCGCGCTCCCGTGGGGCAGAGTATCTGGCTCTGCTTCAAGCCTCATGGTAAGGGGTCCAGGGAGCAGGGTGGATTGGATAGGGGGTGTGATCCTGAGGGGGAAGGCTAGGGGCAGGGTTCTCTGGAGGGGGCAGTCAGGGAGTGGGGGGGGTGGATGGGGCATGGGAATCCCAGGGTCTGTTAGGGGGTGGGGGATGGATAAGGGTCAGAGCAGTCAGGGAACAGGGATCAAGGAGGGTTTGGGAGGGCAATTAGGATGAGGGGGTCTCTGGAGAGGGTGGTTAGGGGACAAGGATCTGGAGGGGTTGGATGAGTCAGGAGTTCTAGGGGGGCTGTTAGGAGGCAGGGGTGTGGAGAGGGGTTGGGGCAGGCAGGAAGCGGGGGGGTTGTATGGGCCCGGAGTTCTGGGGGTCCTGTCAGGGGGCAAGGAGCGGTTGGATAGGCATGGGAGTCCAGGGGGTTTGTCTGGGGGTGGGGTGTGGATAAGGGGCGGGGCAGTCAGGGGACAGGTAGATGGTAGGATCCTAGGGGGGCAGTCAGCGAACAAGGAGCAGGGAGGCTTAGATAGGGGATAGGGTCCTGGGGGGCAGTTAGAGGCAGGGGTCCCAGGAGGGGAGGGGCAGGGGACAAGGACCGGGGGGTTGGGGGTTCTGAGAGGGGCAGTCACCCAGCCCTCTGCCCTGAGCTCTGTACCTCCCTCATACGTACCCAGTCCTCTGTTGACTCCTTCAATCCCGCCCCCCCCGACCCCAGCCCTGACAGGCACTCCCACATATCCCCAGTCCTCCCTGCCCTGACACCTGCACCCCTTTCACATGCCCCCAGCCCTTTGCCCTGACTCTTGCACCCCCCCCCATCCAGGACCGGCGCTAGAGTTTTTCGCGCCCTAGGCGCACAGCCATTTTGCCGCCCCGAGCGGTACTCCCGCGGCTCCGGTGGAGCTGCCACAGCCATTTCTGTGGAGGGTCCGTTGGTCTGCGGCTCCGGTGGAGCTGCCACAGCCGTGCCTGCAGGAGGTCCACCGAGCCGTGCGTGACCAGCAGACCGTCCACAGGCATGCCTGTGGCAGCTCCACAGGAGCCGCGGACCAACGGACCCTCCGCAGGCACGACTGCGGCAGGTCTGCCGGAGCTGCCTTCCTCCCCCCCCCCCAGCAAAATGCCGCCCCCCGAAAATCCTGGTGCCCTGGGCGATTGCCTAGTTCACCTCAATGGAAGTGCCGGCCCTGCCCACATCCTATGTACCCTGCACATCCCCACCCTGAGTACCAAACAGGAGCTCCTGCACCCACCCCTCACATTCCCACCTGCACCCCTCACACCAAATGGGAGTTGCCCAGGTAAGTGCCACCACACTCAAACTTCCTGCCCCAACCCTGAGGCCCGTCCCCCATTCTAGCTATGGGCCAGACCCTTCACTCCCAGCCCTGTGCTCAGTGCACTCCCACCCTCAGCTCAGTGCAGAGAGAGGAAGAGAATGGGCCAGAACCATGGAGAAGGTAGGTACCCACTGTATGTGGGCAGGGCCGGGACCCCAGACCGGCAGTGGCATGAGTGGGTCTGGCAGCTGGGATCCTGGCTGGCAGAAGCCAGAGGATGGAACCCCTGAGCAGCAGTGGGCTGAACCGCTCAGCCCACAGCCAGTCTGGGGTCCTGGCTGCCGGCCCCACACAGCCTGCTGCTGGTCTGGGGTTCTGGCTGCTGGACCCTTCCCAGCTTGGGGTCCCGGCCGCAGGCCCCCTCAGCCCACTGCCAGCCCAGGTGAACAGAACCCCAGACCAGCGGCAGGCTGAGCGGGCCAGCGGCGTAAGATCAACATTTTAATTTAATTTTAAATGAAGCTTCTTAAAAATTTTGAAAACCTTGTTTATTTTACAATACAACACTAGTTTAGTTATATAATACATAGACTTGTAGAGAGATACTCTCTAAAAAATGTTAAAATGTATTACCGGCATGCGAAACCTTAAATTAGAGTGAATAAATGAAGACTCGGCACACCGCTTCTGAAAGGCTGCCAATCCCTGGTTTAAATGATTAAAAAATATTTCATTTAAACAGTCAACCAATTAAGCGGCTCTGGCCGGCTAGCCCAGAGATTAACAGTTAAGGCAGGTTAACTGGTATGACTAATGCTTACCGGTTAACATTTTACATCCCTACTGCAGTAGCAAAGAAGGTGCAATTTGTAACCTGCTGCAGTGGGGGAGTGAGTCAAGCCCAGTGATTTTG
Organism: Chelonoidis abingdonii; assembly: GCF_003597395.2. Classification (NCBI taxonomy): domain Eukaryota; kingdom Metazoa; phylum Chordata; order Testudines; family Testudinidae; genus Chelonoidis; species Chelonoidis abingdonii. The sequence goes on from NC_133771.1 coordinate 99,742,856, forward strand.
ATGGAACTGCACCAGGTTCTAGGGCTCAATATGTTCATTACTAAAAACATGCCTAGGAGTTGTAATAGTTGCTGGAGGGGCTTTGCGATTAGGCTTCTTAAAACTGACAAACGGCTCAACGATCATTCTAAAATAAAATCTCTCTGCATGATCACAACAATAAACATTCTGAGATAATTAACCAAAGGTTCCTGTGTTTTGTGAGAGGAGTATGGTGTGTGCATGTGTGTGTGTACATTTATGTTTTTAATACAAATACAGCCATTAGAATATTAGACGTATACTTCCACTACCATCACCAACGTGATGTTTTCTATCCTCATTCATGTTTAGGTCTGTTATTTCAATGAAGGAAGTGCCATTTATTATTGTTGTTTTACCAGGCCCAAAAGTATGCTAGCCACCTTGCAGAACGAATAAAAAAAAGCCATGGGATGAAATCCTGGCTCAACTGAAGTTAATGGCAAAACTCCTACCAACTTCAATGGGGCTGGTATTTCATTCATGGTCCCTGTTCCTAAGCACCTGTTATCTAATTTTAGATGACTTGATAAGTGAGAGTAACAAATAAAAGGTGGGGAAAGGAATGTTGAGGGTCACAGCAATAAGATCACATGATTGTTCAATTTAGGCACATGCACATATTGATTAATATTACTAATAAAATTATTTGTATTAAAGTAGTAACTAGAGACCCCAACCATGATCAGCCCCTGGTGCTAGGCCCTGTACAGACATGTAGCATGAAAACGGTCAGTACGTCAAAGAGTTTACAATTTAAATTATAAACCTAAAACAGACAACAAATAAAAAGCGGAAGAAAGGAAGTAGGATTATCCCCGTTTTACAGAGAAGGCACAGAAAGACTGAGAAATTTGCCCAAATTCTCTGGCAAAGTTAGGATTGAATCCAGATCTCCAGAGTCTCAAACCAATAGCTTAACCACAAGGTCAGCCTTCATCTCTAGCCCATTACTGCTGGTTCAAGAATCAAGATTGCTGTCCACATCTTGATAGTTAATCTCCCTGATTTACCACTGCTGTATGCCAATGTTGTGTTTCCACTACGAAAATAAAAGGGAGTGGCAGGGGGTGGGAACCAGTCCTCTGAGTCTTATTGCCACCTATCGGAAGTGGTGTCAAGATCTGCTGTGCTTCACTGAGATGTATTGTTGTAAAAAGCTACAAAACATAAGTGGCAGAGAACACAGAGGTCCTTAAAGATGCTTCAGTGAAATTAGGCAACATTTTATTTTTGTCTGTTTGTGAGTGGTTACACTGCCTTTGTAAAGGCAGATAAAACAATAAGAAATTTCAAGCAAAGACAATTAGCCAGTAGTCCAAAGCAATGTAATAAATGAGAAGTGTTTAAAAACTAGCGTTAGATCCACTGGCTGTTGCCAACCTTTGTTCCACTAAGCAAAAGTTCAGGTTAAAGGGCTAAGTACTGTTGCATTTTATTTTCCTGATTTTAAAAAAGCATCTTATTGAACAGCACAATACAAAGCTATCACAGAGACTGGATATTTAAGTAGTGCATGCCTCAGAAAAAATAAGATTAGAGTCACGGTACAAACACTATACGTTTGAAGACTTAAGGTGAGAAGAGAACATAAAGGCATCTCAGGAAGTCTGTAAAAGGAATTTGAGACTGACAAAATAATTCAGAGAAATGAAACAGTCACATCAAGCATAGGTCTCTGTAATAGACATGTACATTGCTTGTACATTTTACTAGATGGCTAGCTTTCTTAAAATGGCTTCCATCTTTTACTTTTTTATATTTTAATTCTGAGTTTATTTATAATCATACAGTAAACTGGTGCAGCTCCATTGACTTCAGCAAAGCTGTGCTGATTTCACACTAGCTGAGGAGCTGGACCCCAAGTGGAATCTGTTCTATAGTAAACTCCACATTCAGTTCCACTGACCAGTCAACTGAATTAGGGCAAATCTGACCTTGTTTAAGTGTGCATGTTTGATTTAGTTGTTATGTGTCACACATTCCCCCTTCCATGAACAACCTCACAGTACTGGGCCATCATATCTAATAGATCATCTAAAGCTTGAGGATGAAGACTGATCAGCAGCTCTCTTCCTCAGGCACAGTGACACTTTCTACCAGAAGGGTAAAATTCATCCATGTAGGTGACAGCTTTCTTGTGGGGTCAGCCTGAGACTGTGGAACAAATTCTCACCGGAATTAAGGACCTTCACAGACTCCACCAGCTTCCATTCCACATAAAAGGTACACTTTTGACCTTGCCTTCTCCAACATAAACAAATAGCAGCATGTTCATTTAAAACCAAAAACCTCTATCAAACCAGACACTCACAATTCTCCCCCTAAAGAAGGGACGAGAGAGAATGAACCACACATGATAGAAGTTAGTCACATTGCTTTATGCACTGCTGGAAGGCACTCAGACATCATTATGAAGAGGGTAGTACGAGAACCTATACAGAATAAAATGTATCCTGTTACTGAAGTTATACCACAGCCCAGAAAGAACAAAACAAGCATATCATAAGGAAATTTTCCACTGACCTCACTGGGAGCTGGACTCTGCTCTTATTTGGTTTCCTTCCCAACTGATGAAGAGGGCAAAGACAGCATGGCATCTTCTCCCAGGAGACTGAAAGCATCATGTCTGCCTCTCCTTCAGAGTTCTGACGTATATTTAAAATCTTTTAAATTAGAATTTTCCCATACAACAGTATGTCATTTCCTGCTGAGCCAAGGGTAGTTCCAGATATAGGACCAGAGACTCAGCTGAAGTAAATTGGGATAGCTCTATTGAAGTCAATGGAGATTTGCCAGTTTACATCAGCTGAAAGCCTACCCTATCATGCTGTACCCACGTATAAATTTCACTCCACTTCTCGATCAACCACCACCATCTCAAGAACTTGTACATTCTAAAAACAGAAAATACAATAATTTGGGGCATGAGCTGTCTTTCATTATATGTGTTTACTTTGCCTAATATAATGGGGCTCAAATGCATGACGATGGGTTGCAGACACTAAGTAAATCTATTTATTTATGTCTGAATATAGGTGCATCAACGCAGAATTTTCAGAAGCCTTCATGATCCATCGCTAACTTTGAGTGCTCAGTAACTGATCTTCCAATGATCTGTTGTATGCCATCCATCTGTCTCCTTGCTTGTCATCTGCTATCATAATGACCCTCCACCATTCCTTCTGTAATAACTTTCTCAAGGATTTTCCCATCTCTACACCTAATGTGACCAAAGTACATAAATTTGCAACGGTTGATTTCCAACATCAGGATTTGTTTCTCTCCAATAATATTTCTAACATAGGCATTCATCTTTTTTTCTATCCAGGAGATATGCAAGAATCTTTGCCAGCACTACATTTCAAAAGCTTCAGTTTTCTTCTTGTCAAAAGCATTAACTTCCCATTATTCACATCCATAAATGGCTATGGAAAAAGTTAGATTTTTCACTAGTCGCACCTTCGTACATTTCAAAATGCCATAATTTGTCCACATTTTCGGGGAGGCCATAGTTGGGCATTACAACAATACAACTATAATAAATAATTATACCTGATCAAAGCAATTCCTCCCTATGTCATGAGATATTAACCATAGGAATTATTTGAAGTCTGAAAGATGCAATAAATTCATTCAATTCTCCATCTCCTTATATAGAATAATCTGGAGATTAGAAGAGACTCCTAGTGAGTCATTCACCATCCATTCCACTGCTTCACAGAAGCTAAATAAAATTCATATCTCCATCTGGAGTACACTGTATGGCAAGTTCTTGGGAATCAAGGATAAAAAAATTATTACGTTATAGAACTTTACATTAACATTTTACTCAACTATGAGTTGAGCATCTTGAACTCCATGTGATATTATTTACTGAGCACAGTCATTGTGCTCTGCAGTATATGCTCAGATAAGACATGATCTTTGTTTCCAGGAGCTTACAACTTAATTTAGACACAAACAATACTTTTTTTTTTTTAAGTCATTGCTTCATTTAGACTCTTAGAAAACTGGCTAACTAGTTAAACACTTGCTATTCCAGCCACACTGCTGAGGTTTTAGCTAGACCTCTTAAAATCATTGCAGTTGCATAAATACAGATATTAGGGATCAGACAATATAAAGCTGTGCACAATTGATATTTGCCCTTTGTTTTTTCTTGACAAAGTGCTAACAAAAATACAGCCTTCCCATTTTGTCTTGGAGCCAGGGATTGCAAGTCTGTTGAGTGCAACTCTTTCCCTTATCTAAAGCTCTCACTGATGGTCACTCGGGAACAGATGGGCAATGCCACGGCGGTTCCCAGACAGGAAATAGTGGCCCCAGAGGGAAAGAACAAGCAGGTCTCTGCTTAAATGGATCTGACAGCTTTGCTTAGAGAAAGATGTTTATCCCTGTTTATGAACGTGTCCTTTTTCCCCCTTTATAATTCCCATGGTCAGTGGTTTTTGTTTGTTTTTTTTAAACAGTGTGTTTAACTATCTGGGAAGGGAGCATACTAGTCATACACATTTGAAAGCATTGGGGATCGGTGAGAAATGATTTCATTAAAACTGCTCGTTTGCAAAAGGTGTGATTCCTTTCTAGAACATTTCCATTAGCCTTTTTAATGTTTAATGGCCTGATCTATCTCTCACTGCAGTCAATGGGAGCCTTTCCATTCACTTCAGAGGGAGCCAGATCAAGTCCTAATTTAAACAAATAGATATTTTTGTATGAACCCTCAAACTGGAAAACTAAAAATGCAAAACAAAAACCATCACCACCAGTTTCTCCAGTACTTGAATACAATTTTTAACTGACTGTTAATAATTTACTAGCCTGCTCCTCCAGATTAATGATCTTTGGTTGCTTTATTTTCTTCTCTTTGACAGATGAGTAAAAAAAATTCTATTTTTTTTTTTAGCTTTCAGAATTTACATTTGTAAAGTCTGATGGAAGTGAGTGAACTTTTAGCCAGAGTTTAATTTTAAAAAGGACATGCAGTATCTTTCTTCACGATTTTCTTAATCAGTAGGATTTATCCTGACTTTTAACTCTAGATAAGAAACTAGGATATCCCATCATGAGGATTTACTGTGTGGTGGAGTTTTGTGCCAACCAGGAATGGCTCCCAGTATTTTAGTTATTAAAATTACATTTATTGGCAATTATATCCATTTCCTGTATAAAATGAGGTTTCCACAAACACTTAAAGTCATGAGAAGTCAAGTAAGTGGCATGCCCTTGGAAATATTAAAGAAGTGCATGTTTTCAAGGCTTGAGTATCTGTGTGAATTAAGTAAAATGTGTGCAAGTGTTTATGTCAAATGTCTGACAAATAATAAAATAGCACAAGTCTCTCTCTCTCTCTCTCTCTCTCCCTCTCTCTCTCTCTCAGACAAAACTATTGTCCCCTCTTTTGGGAGACCAGGATAAATTTAGACTCCAGGACAGGGACTGAGGCTAAATTACCTTTTCCAGGTAACATCTACAGTGTCAGATGGGGACAAAGTGCATATTCCACTGGCACTTCTGCTGGAACAGCAGCCCATCCACTCATGCCCCACTGCTCTCCCAGCTACCATGTGGCTCCTGAACGAACAGAAAGATGTCAGAGGGTCAAGGGGAAGGTATCACCAATGCTATTTAATCCCATCCCCCTTCCAGGCAGAGATGAGAAGGGTTCCTTCTACCATGCAAAGGTTGGGGCAGTGGAGGTGGGTGAAATTATTCAACCCTTCAGTATTTGTCCCATATTAAATCAACCTAGGCTCACATTGAAATTCAGATCTGCTTCCGACTTTTGCAAACAGACAAAGTGATAGGTGGCTTTGGATCCAAGGCTTTGGTTTGGGACCAATCTCTAATATTAAAGGAAAAACAAGAAAAGTTAAAAATCAAAAGTGAGCAGAGCAGACAGCACAGCTGGGAGCAACTCCCAGGGCAATGGCACAACCATTTGACCAGGCCAAACCTGAGTGGCACTGCAACTCTATGCACCAGGTCGCAACACCAATCAATAAAATTTGGCCCAGCTGCCACTTACTGAAATGTAGTGGAGAAGCAGGCAGATCAAATTTAAATGAGTGGTGGTGTGACCTGGTGTGTGGGGTCACAAGTGGTTTTATGACCCCATGTGCCAGGTCGCAATGCCACTCACTCAGATTTGGAGTGTAGGATTTCAACGGCCAGGGGTTTCAGGCTGTTGGCAGGGGGGTACCTCAGAAAGGAAAAGGAGGATCAAGCGGGAAAAAGAGGGGGCAAATCTATGTCCCCCTACTTTAAATGTGCTCCACAGATCCAAACTATGCATTATAAGGAAAAAATAAAAATAGATTCCAGAATCCATAAGGCCGATCTGGACCTACTCACCTTCCAACCTAATCCAGTCCTGCTCAGTTAAAGAGTCTTGTCAGTTTGACTGGCCTGTACACTATATTACAACACCTAAAAACTGGGATAAAAAGATTATTATTAAAGTTGCAAAGTAAAGCACTCAAAAGGTAAATGCCATAATCAGGATTTCCTTAGTTTTCTGTGTATAAGTCACAGATAAGATGAGTGAACAAAGCTATAATAGTTCTAGATCTGCTGTATACAAACATCCAATATACAGTGTATTAATTAATATCTTCACTTCTGGGATAGTTACACTGATAAAGAAAATGATGTGATGTACATATACAGTGCTTTGTTCATTCATAACTATAATTTGTATTATGGTACAAAAGAACTGCCATACAGGGTCAGACCTATGGCCAATCTAGCCCCGTATTCTGTCTTCTGACAGTGACTGGTGCCAGATGCCTTAGATGGAGTAAACAGACCAAGGTAACTGAGTTAAGGTGACCAGATGTCCCGATTTTATAGGGACAGTCCCGATTTTGGGGTCTTTTTCTTATATAGGCTCCTATTACCCCCTACCCTCATCCTGATTTTTCACATTTGCTGTCTGGTCACCCTAAACTGAGTGATCCCCACTGTGTAGTCAGACACTCAGAGCATGGGATTGCATCCCTGACAATCTTGGCTCATAGCCATTGATGGACCTATTCTCCAGGAATTTATCTAATTCTTTTTTGAACCCAGTTATATTTTTGGCCTTCACAACCTCCCTTGGCAATGAGTTCCACAGGTTGACTGTGCATTGTGTGAAGAAGTAGTTGCTTTTGTTTTAAACATGCTGCCTATTAATTTCATTGGTGACCCCCTCATTCTTGTGTTATGGGGGAGGGAGGTAAACACAAACTTCAGTCTTCACTTTCTCCACACCATTCATGATTTTATAGAACACCCTTCTTAGCTGTCTCTTTTCTAATGTGAACAGTCCCAGTCTTTTTAATCTTTCCTCAGATGGAAGCTGTTCTATAATCATTTTTGTTGCCCTTCTCTGTACCTTTTCCATTTCTTAAAAAAAAAAAAAAAATTTTTAGAGATGAAGCAACCAGGACTGTATGCAGTATTCAAGGTGAGGAGGCGGCTATGGAACTTGAGGAGGAAGGAGGGCGGTTAAACAGGGGCTGCAGCAGCAGTCTCTCCAGCTGATGTTCCTGAACCTCCACCAGATGCCATATCATGTCCGTTTGTTCCTGCAGTAGCTCCAGTGTTGCATCCTGCCTCCTCTGATCTTCCTGCCACCACCTCTCCTCACATTCACTGGATGCTTTCCTGTCCTGTGCTATTGTGTCCTTCCACACTTTCTGCTGAGCTCTTTCAGTGCAGGTGGCCTGCATGAGCTCAGAGAACATTTCATTGCGCATGTGTTTTTTTCGCCACCTTATCTGAGATAGCCTTGGGGACGGAGGCTTGAAACATTTGCAGCTGTAGGAGGAAAAAAGGGAGAGAAGATACATTTTATAGAACAATGGGTACACTCTTTCATAGTGAACAACACTATTCACATTACATAGCATGTGTGATTTCGGTACAAGGTCTTTTTTGCATCTTATACTGAGTGCCTGCAGTCTTAATAACCTTAACAGCAGTCTTAATAGTATATACTTGAAATACTGGCACGATGGTTCACTTTTTGACCTCCATCGCCTGAATGCAAAGACTAAGACAGTGCAGAAACTCCTTCTTGAGGCACTCTTTGCTGACGACTGTGCCCTCATGGCTCACACTGAAAATGATCTTCAGCACATTGTCAACAAGTTTGCTGAGGCTTCGCAACTTTTCGAACTAACTATCAACCTCGGAAAGGCAGAAGTTCTCCATCAACCTGCACCTGGATCAAATGCTTCTGTCCTGAGTATCTCCATTGACGGCACTCAGCTGAAAGTAGTGGAGAACTTTAAATATCTGGGTAGTGTCACTGGATAATGAGATCAACGCACGAATATCCAAAGCAAGCCAGGCACTTGGCTATCTGTGTGTCAAAGTTTTAAATCACCACAACATCTGGATGTCAGCAAAACTGCTTGTGTACAGAGCTGTTGTTCTTTCATCTCTTTTGTATGGGTGCGAAACATGGACACTATATAGGCATCACATCAAGCAGCTCGAAGCATTCCACATGCGCTGCCTCCGCAACATCATGAAGATCCACTGGCAAGACAAAGTGCCCAATCTCGAGGTCCTCGAGATAGCCCAAACGACAAGCATTGAAATGATGATCATGAAGTCACAGCTACTTTGGACCGGTCATGTCAGCCACATGGATGCCAACAGAATCCCTCGCCAGCTTCTGTATGGTGAGCTCTCCCAGGGCATCCGGCATATAGGTCGTCCATGGAAACGTTACAAGGACACCATCAAAGCCAATCTGCAGAATAGCAGTATCAAAACCTAGGGACCTTGAGGACACCACCAGCGACAGAACACAGTGGCGTGCAACAGTCAGAAATACCTTCATCGCCTTTGAGGAAGACCGCTGCTGGCGTCTACATAAGGCACGCAAACGACACCACAGAGCATCAGCAGCACACAATCCACTGACCGCGAACCTCCCATGCACCATCTGCAGCAAAATGTGCATCTCTAGAATTGGCTTGTACAGTCATCAGAGGGCACACCATGAGACCAACAATAGATGAGTTGCACAGATTTGTCATCATCAGATTGATGGACTACCAAGAAAATACTGAGTGCCTGCGGCTTTGGTGTTAGAGATCAAACACGCCGGGCAACAGAATTCGGCTTGCAGGTGGCCATGGTAAGCCATAGTATTTTGGCTTCTGCAACCCTCATAACAGCAGCACCCTCCTTTCCCATATCAAGCAAAGCTTGTTGAGTTGTCCATTTAAGGCTGCGGTTTTCATGTTAATGTGCAGCAGCAGAAACCAAACTAACCCTTCCTCTCCTTTTCTCTGGGACGACCACTTTAACCCTTCCCACACCGCACGGCTGGTATCAGGGAAGATCCCTGCTAGCCAAACATGAATGTTTCAGCTCCAATGCCCTCCACCCCCACCGCTTGGCTAACTGTGGAGAGGATTTCTTTTCAGCACAGGCAAACAGCCCAGTAGGAACGGCCACTTATGAATGTCCCCTTAATTAAATTCCCATATTCCAACCAGGTTACCATGAACAATATCACTCTCCTGAGGAGTGAAAGAACGGATGTTGCTTGAATGCCAGCAAACACCGAGACCATACGCTGCCAGGCTTTGTCATGCAATGATACCAGATTACTTGCTACTAGCATGGTGTGGTAAAACGTCCTACCATGGAGGACGAAATAAGGCTGTGCTGTCCAGAAACCTACTGCAAAGGTTTTTGGAGTACCTCCAGGAGAGCTTCACAGAGATGTCCCTGGAGGATTTCCGCTCCATCCCCAGACACGTTAACAGACTTTTCCAGTAGTTGTACTGGCCATGAATGGATCCGAAGTCCTCAGGGCAAATCAGTCATTAAAAAAATGCTTGCTTTTAAACCATGTTTTATATTTACAAAAGGTACACTCACCAGAGGTCCCTTCTACAGCTCCATGGTCCGGGACACCACCTTAGGAGGGTATTTCAGTCAGGGTGAGAAAAAGATCCTGGCTGTCGGGGAGAACGTGTGCTGTGTGTTCTCCTCAACCTTGTCCTCCTCATCATCATCATCCGCAAAATCCTCAGGCATGCCGACTGAGAGTATCCCATCATCGGAGTCCACAGACATGGGTGGGGTAGTGGTGGCAGCCCTCCCTAAAATTGCCTGCAGCTCAGTGTAGAAGCAGCATGTCTATGGCTCTGCACTGGCCCGTCCGTTTGCTTCTTTGGTTTTCTGTTACGCTTGTCTCAGCTCCTTAAAATTTCACACAGCACTGTGTCGAGTTCCTGTTGTGGCCTCCATCCATCAGGGCCTTGGAGATTTTTTTTCAAAATGTTTTGGCATTCTGTCTTTAGAACGGAGTTCTGATAGCATGGATTCATCTCTCCATACAGCGATCAGATCCAGTACCTCCCGTACAGTCCATGCTGGAGCTCTTTTTCGATTCTGGGACTGCATGGTTACCTGTGCTGATCAGCTCTCCATGCTGGGCAAACAGGAAATGAAATTCAAAAGTTTGCAGGGCTTTTCCAGTCTACCTGGCCAGTGTGTCCGAGTTCAGATTGCTCTCCAGAGCTGTCACAATGGTGAACTGTGGGATAGCTCCCGGAGGCCAACACTGTCGAATTGCGGCCACACTAATTCGAACCATCAATGTCAATTTCAGCGGTACTCCCCTCATCAAGGAGGAGTACAGAAATCAATTTTAAGAGCCCTTTATGTCGACAAAAATGGCTTCGTTGTGTGGACGGGTGCAAGGTTAATTCGATTTAACGCTGCTAAATTCGACCTAAAACTCAGCCTTAGAGACTAACAAATTTATTTGAGCATAAGCTTTCATGAGCTAAAACCCACTTCATTGGATGCATGCAGTGGAAAATACAATAGGACGGTACATATACACAGAGGACATGAAAAAATGGGTGCTGCCATACTAATTATAACGAGAGTAATCAGTTAAGGTGGGCTATTATCAGCAGGAGTAAAAAAAAAAAAAAAAAGCTTTTGTAGTGATAATCAGGATGGCCCATTTCCAACTGACAAGAAGGTGTGAGTAACAGAAGGTGGGGGGAAATAATTAGCAGTTCTGCAATTTCATATTTGAATTCCTTCAGAACTCTTCTGAGAATACTGTCTGGTTCTAGTGACGCAATACTGTTTAATTTATCAGTTTATTCCAAAAATCTCTTCTATTGAAACCTCTATCTGGGACAGTTCCCCAGATTTGTCACATAAAAAGAATGGCTCAGATGTGGGAATCCCTCTCACATTCCCTGCAGTAAAGATTAATCCAAAGAATTCATTTAGCTTCTCTGCAACGGCCTGTCTGTCTTGAGGGCTCCTGTAATACCTTGGTCATCCAGTAGCTCCACTGACTATTTTTGCAGTCTTCCTGCTTCTGATGTACTTAAAAAAGTTTTGCTGTTAGTTTTTGTGCCCTTAGCTACTTGTGCCTCAAACTTATTTTTGGCCTGCCTTATTCTACTTTTACATTTGACTTGCCAGAGTTTATGCTCCTATTTTCCTCATTAGGATTTGACTTCCAGTTTTGTGACTCTATCCACCTCTTGTATTCTGCTGCTTAGCCATGGTGGCCTTTTTTTTTTAAATGTAGGGTATACATTTAGTTTGAGCCTCTATTATGCTGATTTTAAAAAGTCTTCATATAGTTTGCAGGAATTGCATCCTTGTGATTATTCCTTTTAATTTCCATTTAACTCGTCGTGTAATTTCCCTCTTTGAAGAGAAATTCTGCTATGGTGGATTTCTTTGGCACTTTTCCCCCTATAAAGATGTTACATTTAAATTACATTAAGGTTGTTATTAAAAAGCCATTCAGCAATATTCACGTCTTGGACCAGATCCTGTGCTCTACTTAGGACTAAATCAAAAATTCTCTCTCCCCTTGTGGTTTCAGGACAAGCTGCTCCAAGAAGCTGTCATTACTGGCATCTAGAAATTTTATCTCTGCATCCCTTTTTGAGCTGACATATAACCAATAAATAGGACGGTAGTTGAAGTCACCCATTATTATTACTGCATTTTATACTTTTATAGCCTCTCCAATCTCCCTGAGCATTTCACAATCACAAGTCACCATACCAGTCTGGTGATCAGAAGTATATTCTTACTGGTATAATCTTATTGTTCAAGCATAAAATCTCTATGGATCAAAATTCCATGGTACAGTTTGATTAATTTAAGATTTTCACTTGGACTCTATGCTTTCCTCTCCCATCGTGCCACTCCCCCACAGCACAACTTGCTCTGTCATTCCTATATATTTTGTACCCCAGTGTTACTGCATCCCATTCACTATAGCCTCATCCCTGATGCCTATCATATCAATATAATCATTTAATGCCAGGCACTCTAGTTCACCTGTCTTAGTATTTACACTGCAAGTATTTGTACATTTTTGCCAATATTCATTTGCTTTTTTAAAAATGGGACTGTTTTATCATTCTTCACTAGCGCCTACCTGTACTTTACCAACTTCTTTCCTGTCCTCTTTACTAGCATATCGAGTTCGTCCCTCAATAAATTGACCCCTATGGGCTACATCTGCCCAAACTGTGTGCTTCTCTGCACCGGTCAGCTTTCCCCCAGCCCTTAGTTTAAAAATTCCTCTATGTCCTGTTTAATTTTACATGCAAGCAGTCTGCTTCCTTTTCAGTTTAGATGGAGACATCCTTTCTGTATAGGTGCCTCCTTTCCCAAAAGGTTCCCCATTTCCTACTAAACCTAAGAATTTCCTCCCCTACACACTTTGTCTCATCAACACATTGAGACTCTGCAGTTCTGCCTGTCTTCCTGACCTTGAATGTGGAACTGGAAGCATTTCAGAGAAGCACCTTGAGGTCCCTACTGAGATAAAAGCCCCATTCTACCAGGCACTGTACACACACATAGTAGGAGTCAGTCGTTCCTCAAAGAGCTCACAGTCTAAACAGAAAGAGTGGGAGAAAGGAAGTATTATCCTCCCCAATTTACACATGGGGCACTGACATTTAGTGACTTGCCCGAGGTCACACAGAAAGTCTGTGGCTGAGCCAGGATCTGAACCTAGATCTCCTGAGTTCCAGTCCAGTGTATTAACCTTCTTCCTCCCATTTACAAAATTTTTATTTCTTTAAAATTTTAAAGCTAAAGCATACATTCTCTATAGCGACTATTTATATGCTTCATCTTTGAAACTGCAAGCCCTCACTTGTACAAGTAGTCACCACTGATTTTAGTGGGACATGAGTATGGTCAATTATGCAAATAATGTTTTGCAGGACCAAGCCCCCAAATGTGACAACGCAAACTGTTTGAATGTAAAGAAAGCCTTGTAAAAAATTTTAAAAGTGTGAAAAAAGCAGCTGATGTGGTGTGTCCACTGTATATAATCTCACTTGTATCATTTCATTGTTTCCTTGTGCTCCTCCCAACTGCCTGCCTGTTGTCTCATACAGCTTGTAAGCTTTTTGGAGCAGGGATGGCTTTTTTATATCTCTGTAGAATGCCTAGCACAATGGAACCCTGGCCTCAAGATGCAACTGCAATACAAATAATAAAAATGCACGTTCTCTGCACATTCTGACAACCTATGGATGTGCATAGAATTAAAGTGAGGCAGTACCATGCCTCAGTTCTGGAGTCCAAATCATTCAGGCCCTCAGAAAAAAAGACTGAATAATATTTGTGTGTTTATCTTACCTGACTTATATATTCATACACAACAGCTGAATAAGAGCTCTGTGAAAGCTTGTCTCTCTCACCAACAGAAGATGGTTCAATAAGAGATATTACCTCTCTCATCACGTCTCTAGTATCCTGGGACCAGCACAGCTACAACAATGTATACATATTCATATACACAGAACTAGTGATTAGGGTAGAGATAAAAATAGAATCTGGATCTAAACTGTGCTCAATTTTGCAAACTCGTAACCTAACTGATGTTGCAAAACCAAACCTTAATTGCTTCAGTTTGTCAGAAACTGGAGACACTCAAAAACTTATCTGAACCCACACTTTGATTGTTTGGCTTAAATTGTAACTGATTTTGTTCACAAAATCTCACACCTGATCAACTAAGTCTGCAAAACCAAAAATTGGCTCCTCACTCCATCTTCACACACAAAAAAAAAAAGAAAAAAAAAAGTGGCCAAAAAGATTTACATCAAGCTTTCCTGAAAAATCCACTTTTGGGCTGAAAATCCCAGTTGAAAGGTTAGTTTCCCCCTGTCTCTGAAGTTATATGCATATAAAAACATGAATTTATTGTACAAAATTCCTTAGCCATAACTCCAGTCCTGTAGTAATGACACTATAATAATGTAGAGACCAGATTAAATTTTCAAAACTTTTAAAGAACTTTTAAAATGATATAACTATTTCAGTGTAGCAAATTAAGTTACTCTAGATTTACACAAGGGTAATTGAGAGCAGTTGTTAAAACCGAATAAGATCTTATTATGCTTTAACCTTTAAATAACTGTTTACTAGCTTCAGTTATTTTAGCCAGTGTTTTTATGGAGGTCATTTACTATAGATATCAGTTCTTACACACGAGTTCTTACACGTGATTTCTTAAAAAGAAAAACCTAATGCCAGATCAGAGGAATTTAGTCATTGTACAATTATTAATATTGACATCAGTACATATATTGCAGCAATGGAACGTTCCTTTCAAATTGTCACTTCTGTTTGGGCCTGTATTATATTGACTGCTAACTACCCGAGGGGGAGGAGGGCGGGAGGCAGGGAGAAAGAGATTGAGATTTCTCTAAATGGGGGGTGGGGGGAGGTTTGCACACACATCCCAGTCTCAAACCTCTGGAATTAGCCCAGGTAGAAAACAGGGGGCTTGATCCAAAGCCAGTTTAAATTAATGGGGGACTGTAGTGTATAGGAAATGGATACTATACCTTTGACAGTTTGTGAAGCCTCAAGTGGCATTTTGTATTTTGTGTTGGTAACCCTGCCTCAGTAGTAGCATATGTAGCTATTTGTTGTATCTAATTAAACACGATTATTTGAACCCCACTGTGCCTATGTCGTTCCTTCATATTATGTTTGTTACCCAAAGAGCCAAAAACACAGGAGTCTTTCCATTGGCTTCAACGGGTTGTGGCTAAGGCCCATGGTAAGTACATAGATTGTTGTGAAATATAGTCACAGTGATTATGAAAAGTTATGTGCAAACACAAGCAAACCCAATTACAATTCTGTGTTTAACCTCAAAACAGGAACACAACCATTACCGTTCCCCTGCCTCTAGTCTCTGGAACATCCACCTTTACAACAGTTGGAGGGTGAGAAATATTCTCCTTTTGAGGCTTTTAAAGCAAAGGAGCAGGAACCATTACACTGGCTCAGTTTCCCTTCCCATCCATCATGAGGCTGATCCAACTTTCATTGAAGTTACTGGAAAGATTCCCATTGACTTGAAAGGGAGATGGATTGGGGCCCCTGGGCAGAAATCCAATTGCATTCCCATTCAAGCAGTGTTTCTGGTCTCCAGCAGCCTGTAACTTGGAATTCCCAATTCATTTCCAAACCTAGGGGCTCAAGCAAGGGAGTGCAAAGTGCAAGAGTCACGCCAATGTGCCAACTAGAATCATTGTGCATGCGAGAGTTAATTATATTAATTTGAGTGCCCTGCTTTAAGAGATTCAGCTACAGCAGCAAGCAAGAGAAAGTGAACATAGGCGATAAGGAGAACTGTGATTATGCCAGGCTGTGAGAAATTTGGGGCTGGCTAGAAATAGTTATATGACATAATCCTCCTGGACCTTTGAAAAGACTGCAAGGACCTGCTAGAACATTTGAAAAATGTCTTGGTCATGTTGCTCCTGGATTTGCAGTGTGTGGCTGCCTGGGCATACTTTTCATTAAGGAGCTATGTGTAACACAAACAACCCCCCCTCCAACAGCATGTTTATCTCACGGCACAGAATGCCATATGCCCACAGATCAAAGACTGTGGGAACAGATGCTGTTAGCAAAGCAGCAGCTGCACTCAGATCCTGTCCACACCCTTCCTGTTTGCAGTGGCCTACCCTGGGGCTATTATGTTCCCAACAGGGCGATGATTATCCCCCCGCTGTTCCCTCCTTCCCGGTCACTGCTGCCATTCTCTAGGGAGGGTGTACTAGCACTTGCCTTGCCGCCTGCTTTCAATTGCTCATTGTTTCTTTCCTAAGGTGCAGATAGTGGGCTAGACACTCCTTGGCTGGTGTTCTGATAAGGCTCTAGAAATTGTTCTCATTTATTATACAGAATCTTGTTGGGAAGAATAAGCCAAAAGGCTAACGAAGTAGGGCTGTTTTTTTTACATTTAAAAGGAAGGAGCTCTAGTCTTTCCAGACTTGAAAACCAAAAGGCAGTGGGCCAAATTCGGATCTCCACACTCTAGGTTTACATCAGTGGTAACTCCACAACAATTTGTAAAGTTACTGCATATGGGATCCAGTGGAACAGAGGTCAGATTCTGGCCCACTGCATGAAAAAGTCTCTTCTTCTCCATCCCATAATTCAAGATGTTTCTTAAATCATTTATAACATGATTCGTTTAAGCACTAGCAAAGGATGTAAGGAATAATTGTACAATGACATGGAAAGTAACTAATGGAAAGGTTCCCATTGAGTTTAATGGGCATTGGATGCTCTAACAGTACAGCTGGTTGTAAAAAGGGTCCCTTTTCTACTAGCTCTGTTTGAAAGACACCTGGGACCAATTCAAGTAACCAAGGAGAAATGGTCCTGATTCTGCTCTCACTTATATCAGGGAGAATCATGAGTAATGCCACTGAGGTCGATACATGGATTTACTCTAAGTAAAATCAGTCCTCAAAAATCTGCTATTCAGATTTGCATCACTTTAAGGCAAGGAAAAAGGGTCTTCCTGGCAGGGATGCTTTGGCAGGATCTAGGATAAGACACAAGTTCTACTGGAGGCAGGGAGTTCCCCATCCCTCTTTCAGCTGGAGCACGGTTTACCTTGGAAGAGTCATTGTTTTTTATTTGTTAAGTAGTCATTTCAAAAAGCCAGCTCTTACAGCTTGTTTGTATAGCGTGGGGCACAACAAAACTAACTTTTGGTATGATGTACAGGCATAGCTCTCACTGGGACAAAGATGACTAGGCCACAAAAAGTAACTGATAGGAATCTGTGCCAGATCCTCAGATGGTCTAACCTGGCTTAGCTGGCTCAGGATTTGTTTACTTTCTTATTGTTTCATATGTTAATGACTGAGGAAAAAAGAGTGAACAGCTCGGTGGGAAAACCTGTCTGATACAAAATTTAGTTTAGTCCAGACTGCGAAAGATTGTGAGGAACTTCAGAGGGATATAACCAAGGTAGATAAATTGTCAACACTGCATCTTCTCTGCCATCATGTTGCCTAACTCGAGCTAATCCACAGAGGCCGGGATAATCTGATCTATTTATAAACAGTGCTGGGTTTCAAATAACTGGGGGCAGGAAGAGGAGGAGACCTCCGTTATTAAAGATAACTCTGTGCAGAAAATTCTGCACAATGGTGTTGTGACCATCAAAAAAGTAAATAAAATTAGTTTGATAAGGAATGGAATAAAAATGGCATATTTTCAGTATGAGTTATGTAAATTAATAATCTGGACAAAGTGGTAAACAGTGAGGTAAACAGTGAAGGGGGAAATTTGCAGAGGATACAAAACTAATCAAGATAGTTAGTCCACAGAGACTGAGAAAAGCTACAAAAGGATCTCTCAAAACTGGATGACTCGGTAACAAAATGACAGATGAAATTCAATGTTGATAAATGCAAAGTAATGCACATTGGAAAAAAATCCCAACTATACATATAAAATGATGGTATCTAAATTAGATGTTATCACTCATGAAAGATCTTGGAGTCATTGTGGATAGTTCTCAGAAAACATCCACTCAATGTGAGGGGCAGTCAAAAAAGCAAACAGAATGTTGGGCATCATTAAGTAAGAGATAGATAGGACAAAATATATTGCCTCTATATAAATCCATGGTATGCCCACATCTAGAATACTGTGTACAGATGTGGTTGGCTAATCTCAAAAAAAAAAAAAAAAAAAGATATAGTGGACTTGGAAAAGGGCAACAAAAATGATTAGGGGTATGGAACAGCTACCGTACAAGGAGAGTAATAAAACTGGCATTTTTCAGCTTGGAAAAAGAAAGACTATGGGGTGGCAGGGGATCTGACTGAGGTCTATAAAATCATGACCGTTATGGAGATGGTATTGTATGTCTTCTTGTATATCCCTTTCCTAACTGTTCTAACATTAGAGGGGTAGCTGTGTTAGTCTGGATCTGTAAAAAGCAACAGAGTCCTATGGCACCTTTAAGACTAACAGATGTATTGGAGCATAAGCTTTCGTGGGTGAATACTCACTGTGTCAGATGCATGGGTATTCACCCACGAAAGCTTATGCTCCAATACATCTGTTAGTCTTAAAGGTGCCACAGGACTCTCTGTTGCTTGTTCCTAGCATTGTTCACTTTTTTGGCTGCCACTGCACATTGAGTCGATGTTCTCAGAGAACTAGCCACAATGACTCCAAGAGCTCTTTCTTGACAGGTAACAGCTAATCTAGCCCCCCATTATTTTGTATGTATAGTTGGGATTACATTTTCCTAGGTGCATTAATCAACACTGAATTTAATCTGCCATTTTGTTGCCCTAGTCACCCAGGTCTTTGTTACTCTTCACAGTCAGCTTTGGTCTTAACTATCTTCAGTAATTTAGTATCATCTGCAAACCTTGCCACCTCACTGTTTACCCCTTTGTCCAGATCATTAATTTACATAACTCATACTGAAAATATTATGCCATTTTTATTCCACTCCTTATATAAAATATTTTATTTACTTTGACAGTCAACACCATCATGTAGAAAATTCTGCACAGGAGTTGTTTCCAACATGGGTCTCCTCCTCCCCTGCCCCCATTATTTGGAACCCAGCACTATTTATAAATAGATGGCGTTTTTAGTATAGTTAGTTTTGTCATACAAAGGAAAAAAAGAGGCCATTCAGTGAAATTGAAGGGCAACCATTTGAAAATGTTAAAAATAATATTTTTCTCTTTTCAAAATTACCCTATGGCACTCATTGCCACCAGACATCCCTTATTTGGAAGACAGCATCCAGAGTTACATTAGATGAAATGTTTTTAAAGGAATAAAGCCATGTTTCAGGACATAATCAACCCTTGAATGATGGGGAGTAGGAGTAACACTTCCATCATGGATTGGTTACTTCCTAATATTCATTATGGGGGTTTCTCCCACCCTGCCTAGCTTTCTTCTAAAGCATCTGGTACTAGCCTACCACCAGAGCCCCCAGTGGTCTGATCTGGTATACCAACTATGTTCTCATGTACCTAACACTACACCTTTCATAATGCATATTCTAGCCACTCCTCAACATCAAAATTCTAGAGATTCATTCCTCAGTACAGGAGTTTCAGCTACACTGGCACCTAGGACATTTAAAAGACCACAGTGAAAGAATTTTCTTCAAAAAAAACTTTCCCTTGCATAATAGCATGAGGAGGAAATTTTCCTGTAAACTATTCTCTATCTTGTGTGTTTTCCCTTGGCTTGTTTGTTTTCTTCCCTGACAGCTTATTTGTTTTCCCACTTGTGTTTCCGCTGTCGCTCACTGGTGAGAGTAAAACGGTCATTTCCCATGTCTCAGTTGTTTCCACTCTCATCATTTTACACTGCAACATCTATAAAAAACTGGTTTTCCTTTTTAATCGTAATTGGTGCATGCAAGCAGCAGCTAAATAAGAAGAAAGAGGAAGGCATGTCGGTGTGTTGTGCATGAAAGTCAGTATGAGGTCACTAACATTCTGAAGCTATGTACTAGAAGTAAACTTGCATGATTATGACTTTTCAGGGGAAGGGGAAGAGGAGCAGGAGGAGGAGAAGACATATGCGGAATCATTTGCAGTGTCAAAATAAAGGAGAATTTAGTTACAGCATAAATCAGAATATTATGTCCTTTGGTTTACCAGAGATGCAATAATTTTTTAAGGCCAGAAGGACCATGATGATCTAGATTGATCTTCTGCGGCACAAAAGTCATAGAATTTCACCAATATCTGCTCCCTAACTTCTGGTTGAGGTAGAACATATAAAGCAAATGTGTTCATGCTTAGTTTAAAATATTAGATCGCATTGAGAAAGCAGGGAAGATTAGAGAACAAAATGGATGCAGCTACCATGAGGTGCAAAATTTAAGGGGGTAATCAAGGTAATTCAGCAGTCCTGCAATGCTCAGACCTCCACTATGTGAAGACTGGAGAGATAATCTGTGTTTAAAATACAACAGTGGGAGTTTTGGTACAGCTTTCCTGAATGACCTTGGGCAAGTTACTCCACATCAGACTTGCCCTGTGCCTCACCAGGATCTTCATCAGTAAAACAGGGATTATTAAGTATCTACTTCACAAGGTTAGTGTGGGGTTTAGCTAAATTGTTTGTAAATTGGCTTAAGAACCTCAGAAGACCTAAATTGGCATAGCTCCACTGAAAGCAGCTGAATATAAGACCTACTGTCTCATGTATGGACATTAGCACATTGTGGTTACTAGCAGAATAGAAATAATGACAGATTGCTTTCCCTCTCTGTTTATGCAGCATAACATCCTCTGCAGGAATCGTTGCATCAGCCATATTCTGTGTGGCTAGGGCATGGTTTTCCAGTTATTTATTTATATGCATTTTTATAGGCTCAACAATCAGATATCTATAGTAACTGGGAGTTCAGAGATTCCATTTGTGGCCCATGGTTGTTTGGGGAAACATTATCTTAAAGAAATGTGTCTAAAGACTGAAATCAGGTTCAACCTGAGCTCCTGAAGGAGTGAATTCCTGGGTCCTAGGCTCTGCTGTTGACTGTCAGAAGTTCAGATTTCAAATGAAGTGCCCCTGCTGAGTACAGCAAACATGATGGTGAGCAGATAGTGCTGGACACAGTCACTGATATAAAGGGGCTCTAATCCATTTCAGGCTCTAAAGTGAAGGAACAGCCCTGGAATTTGTTTGATAACTACCACTGATGGCAGCGCGCCACTGGTGATGTGTTCATATTATTCATCCTTGGGTAAGAGGTAGGCTGCTCCATGCTGCACCTGCTGGGGCTCCCATGAACTACTGTGGCTTGAATAGGTACTTTGCATTAGTGTTTATTCTAGAGGTGACAAATGCATAAATCACTTTCACCAAGTCTGCATAGGAGAAGAACGGTGTGGTCATTTGACTAGTGGAAGGTTACCAAAAAAAACCACCTAGCTGCCCATTGCTGCTAGTTGGGTATCCTGGAGAAATGAAGAATCAGAGGACCTGCAACTACCTACTCTGACCACTGAAGAAGAGCGGAGATCTTCCATGAAGGCATAAAATCACCTTTTCAGCCAGTCTCAAACTTGTTCCCACTTCTGATCAACATCACTTCCATCTTCACTATGTTTAGTTTAGAGACCGGTCTTCATCCTGACACCAAATCGCTAGGGAGAGTCAGTGACTCCATTTGCTGAGAAGTAGGCGTCAGGAATGAGAGGTAGCAGCTGCACCTGCCTAGTCACTAGGCAGGTCAATGAGTGCAGCTGGACCATATCAAAACCATCCAGATTGCCTTTGCTAATCGGGTGGCTTGTTCATAACCCAGCAGCTGCAGAGGCTCAGTGGCTGCTCAACACCTACACGGTGGATTCTGGTTCTGATCCCTGCTCTGAGCTCTAGGCATGACTGCCTATAATCCAGTCCCCTGCCGGATGCCAAGAACTGGGTATCTGTATATCAACCTCCCTTGTGGCCTGAGAGAGATGCTAAATAATAGAACAAATAGGTCAGTGCAGACTCCACAGCTGAGTGACCTCAAGAAAGATTAGGAATGGTCACCCATTGCCACTATCTAGGATGTCTCTAAAAGAGACACAGGGCATCAGTACAAAGTGACTCTGCTTATACCTGCCAGGCTTTATAGGTGGGAAAGCAATACCTCAGCATGGATGTTTGTGAGATTATGTCATCTCCATGTCATGCCATGCCTGCCTAAAGATTGACAGGAATGAATTCAATTATATAAATCACAACACTTCCAGTTAGATAATATCAAAATACTTTGAATGATTGAACTGGAAAAAATGGCACAAGTGCTTTACCTTATAGATTGGCCTTATTTGTATGCTATGGTAACTTACAAACAAGTGCCCAAAAACTCTATACCATGTTTCTTTATATTCTATGGGGGATTAAATTTTGAGTGACAATAACTCCTTCAGTTTTATATTTTAAGAAATTTCCCTTGTAAATTTACATTGGGCTTAGGATCACAAGGAAATATTAAGATTTTCTAAGAAGCACTGCCAATTGTTTTATAGATTGTATTACCAGAAATTGACACTAAGATTCAATTTAGTAGTTTAGAACAATCGTCATAGTACTTGTATCACGTGAACTGATGTTAGGTTAGAGCAGGAAACTCAAAAGACAAAGCAGAAATCTGAAGGAATCTACATGGATGCAAAGTGAAATAAAGAGGATTACAAGTTACAACACTCTGCCTCTGAGGACATAATAGGACTCTCCCTGAACACTCATTCTACTTATCTAGAATCTTGACCTTCTTTTGCACCTTTTGATCAGCATACCGGGGACCGCCAGAGACTTATCTGTTACAGCAGGAATTTGCCCTGTGCCTCATGCACCCATTTTACTGGCCACTTGCACACTGGATTATGGGACTAACACTTCAACACTCAAGTGGAAACTTGAGAGCAGTTCATGGTCTCTATCACAGGCGAGGTGTAACAGAGTCAAGTGGGAGGTCAAGCAGAACTAACTGGGTGAGGTGCAGCAGACTTCCTGACTCTTGCCAGCTTAATGGAAGCTGATTGCTGTCAGTGGAAAAATGAAACATCCTCAGGCCATTTAGAAATGGCAGAATGATTGTATTTTCCTGACAATCCTTGTGGGGATAAGGACTGTGCTTATATTAAACAGTGTACTCAATATTTTCTCTATATGCCTCAGGTTAGCACAGTTCTTAGCTAGAGCTAAGAGGTCAAAATTCTCTGCAGGTCCCAGCATGCAATGTGCCATCTTGATCCAAATAGTGGCCCAAAACTCAAAACGATGTTGTAGAGTGGATAGTCTGTAGCCCTAATCCACAGACGGGACTGTGTTGCAATGCTAGATATTGCCACACCTAACTTTTAGACACCTAGAAAAAAAAAATCATTGGAACAATGGGATTCAAAGCCTAAATTAGGCCCCTAGCCTGCCTGTACAATGAGTGGGAATAGACAGGTGCCTACATGCTGGGCAGGGAGCTGCATCCTAAGCCCTTCCCCTCGCATGGAGTTACGTGCCAAAGTCTAGGCTGAAGGAAGGTGCCTACCTCTGCTTGCAATCCACAGCAAGGAACCCCACTCCTGGAGTCTGACATCTTAGACACCTACACCACTCTTGGAAGAAACTGGAGGAAGAAATGGTGGTGCCCTTAAAACTCTTAGCCCAGTGGTTAGGATTCTCCCCACTACATCCTGAGTATTGAACTGGGGAGAGGAGCGCTGAACTGGGCTGTGGGGATATTCTGATGTGGGACTCCCTTGGTCTCTCCTATTGAAGTTGTTCCACTAATAATTAGAGTCAACGGAGCAAAGGAACCTGGGTCTTCTGCCTCCAGTTGGGTGCCCTTACCAGCAGGCCATAGAATCAGTCACTCTCACTCTTGCTGGCCCATTGGCTGCTCTAGCCACTATGCTAAAAGTTATAAGTGCGACAGCACTACCACCACATGCTGGATTTTGAATGGGGTTCAGTCCAGTAGGCATGGTCAATCACACCTGCTGGATCAGGCCCCACGGGGAAAGTAGCCATAGGAATGCTTATCTTCTCATGGTTTATTGGTCGCACAAGGCTTAGGTGAGAGATAGGTGTCCAGATGCCTAGAGTCAGGCACCAGTGTGCACATCCAGGGGCAGAAACATAGGTGCCTAGGAATGCATACAGCACAAATGAGAGTGCTGAGTAAGTTTAGGCACCTACAGGTTTAGGTGGCAGCCCAGCAGATGGGGGTTGTGGATCACAATGGCCCCTAAATCTTACTTAGGCTCCTACATTTAGGGCCTAAATCCCTTTGTGGAGCTGGGCCCACAGGCTACACCTCTGTGCTGAAGATTCCAGAAAGGGAGTGGTCTCTGATAACAGAGAAAGATGGAGCAGACACTGGAGAGGAAGGTCTGTTCTGTTTGTAACTCATTGCTATTTTTTCCAATAAATGGCCAACATTTATGAAGGTCTGTGGTTCCCTATATTGTGATACTCTCAGTCATGGTTTTACACTTAATTAGCAGTAGAGAGTTAATTACAGAGCTGCTTAGAATCCATCCGGGGGAAATGAAAAAAGGGAAACCAGCTCAAAACTATCACTCATTTATTGATCAGTGCACTCCAAGTATGTTTTGTACTGGCAAACAAGGTGGCAGCCTCAGAAAGACTATCTGACTTGATTGGATTGTTGAGTGTATACAGACCTACACAAGATGCTAACAGACAAGGTCCCAACCCTGATCTAACTTGAGCAATCTAACTCAGAAGAAGATACATGGTTAAGATCCAAGAATGTGCAGAGGAGACTGTGTGGAAAGAAGCCTTTCCCAGGGGAGAAAGAAAGAGCATAAATAAAAAGAAAAGTATTGAAGAGCCTGAGGAATATCATAGAATCATAGACTTTAAGGTCAGAAGGGACCATTATGATCATCTAGTCTGACCTTCTGCACAACGCAGGCCACAGAATCTCACACACCCACTCCTGTATCAAATCTGCGTCTGAGCCACTGAAGTCCTCAAATCATGGTTTAAAGCCTCAAGGTGCAGAGAATCTTCCAGCAAGTGACCTGTGCCCAAGACTGCAGAGGAAGGTAAAAAAACCCCAGGGCTTCTGCCAATCTGCCTGGAGGAAAATTCCTTCCCGACACCAAATATGGCAATCAGCTAAACCCTGAGCATGTGGACAAGACTCACCAGCCAGCCACTCAGGAAAGAATTCTCTGTAGTAACTCAGATCCCACCCCACCTAACATCCCATCACAGGCCATTGGGCATATTTACTGCTAGTAGTCAAAGACGAACTGATTGCCAAAATCAGGCTATCCCATTATCCCATGCCCTCCATAAACTTATCAAGCTTAGTCTTGAAGCCAGATATGTCTTTTGCCCCCACTACTCCCCTTGGAAGGCTGTTCCAGAACTTCACTCCTTCAATGGTTAGAAACCTCCATCTAATTTCAAGTCTAAAGTTCCTGATAGCCAGTTTATATCCATTTGTTTGTGTGTCCACATTGGTACTGAGCTTAAATAATTCCTCTCCCTCCTGGTATTTACTCCTCCAATATATTTATAAAGAGCAATCATCTCCTCCCTCAGCCTTCTTTTGGTTAGGCTAAACAAGCCAAGCTCTTTCGGTCTCCTTTCATAAGACAGGTTTTCCATTCCTCAGATCATCCTAGTAGCCCTTCTCTGTACCTGTTCCAATTTGAATTCATCCTTCTTAAACATGGGAACCAGAATTGCCACAATTATTCCCGATGAGGTCTCACAGTGTCTTGTGAACGTACTAGACAGCCTCCTTATCTTTGCTGGAGATACCTCACCTGATGGCAGTCCCATTGACGCATTCGTTTTTTCACAGCCATATCAGCGTATTGGCGCGTCATCGCGTACGTCGATCCTGGTTAAGCCGAATACTCTGCAGGTCCTGAGTCATCCTCTGTTACTTCCAACTTGCCTGGCGCCGCAGCTTCTTAATAGTTCCTGAGTTATATCTCTAATGACATGGACCTTGCGACTTCTTCACTATTAATTCATCCTAGTTACTTTTTTTTCTTAGTGCGCAGTTTAGCATGTAAGCGATCAGAGGTCTTGCCGGGTATGATATGCACGCGGTCCTTTCTGTCGGATTGGCATGTCTCCCACTGGTGTGTCATCCACAAACTTTATTGCACCATTCGACTTTTTGCTGCCAGTCATGATATAAAAGATTAAATAAGAGTTGTACAACACCGATCCCCTGGGAATCCACTATACTCCCCCCAGCCTAACACATTCCTTTCAGTACGTACCTGTTGTGTCTCCCGTTTACAGTTCCTTATCCACCTTTTCAATTTTGATATTGATTCCTATCTTTCCATTTGCTATTATCCCCCGTGTGGACCATCTCAAATGCCTTACCTACTGAGTTAAATTAGTCCACTGCTTTCCTTTGTCTCACATCTTTCCCTCCTCAAAGAGGAGCTCAGGTTGGTTTGCATATCTACCTTTTGTAAACTATGTTGTAAATTTTGTCCCAAATCCATTGCTCGAGTGTCCTCACTACATTTCTCTCACCTTCACATTTGTTCTCCAAGACCCTTGGCTATGCTCAGATTCCACCTAACAGGCCGATCACTTTTTCCTCCTTTCTTAAGCTAGGAACTCTGTTCGCAATTCTTCCGGACGGTCTTAAGATACAACTGAGTTACGCATTCATATCAAAATTTCTTGCTAATGGGCTTGCAATTCATGTTGCCGGTTCCTTTATTTCTCGGATGAGATTATCTCGGGCCCTGTTTTTCCTTTATAGCTGTTCACGTTTTGGATTCTACCTCAGATGCTGTGTAATATTCTACCTCCCTATCCTCATTCCATTTTGTCATCCTCCATTATCCTTAAGCTCCTCATTAAGACTGAGGCAAAGTCTGGCAACTTTGACTTGAAGTAGTGCAGGCTTTTCTACCTTTCAGATCCCCAGTCTCAGTTCCAATGCGACTTCCCTAACTAATTTCCTTAATTCTTTAAATTTAGCCCTTTTGAAATCAAAAACCCTAGGCCCAGATCTATTTTTGTTTATCCTTCCATCTAGTTTGAACTGAATTAGCTCATGAACGCTCGAACCAAGGTTGTCCCCTACAACCATTTCTTCTATGGAGGTCCTCACTACTCACCAAAACCAAATCTAAAATGGTATCCCCTCTTGTTGGTTCAGCAACTACTTGGTGAAGGAATCCATCAGCTATAGCATCTAGGAAAATCTGAGCCCTATTATTACTAGCACTTGTCCTCCAGTCTATACCTGGGAAGGTAAAGTCTCCCATGATCACACAATTCCCATTAGTAAGAGGCGGAAAGAAATTTTAGAGATTGAACACTCATGGTCCCTCTCCACCATCAACTGTATAAGCACAGTAAACACTTATCTTCAGCTGCTACCTCCCTCCCCCACCCAAAAAACTGTTTTAGAGTACAAAAGTCCCATATTTAATTGCAACTTTTATCACCACTATTTTTACTTACAGTGCACCACTAGTGAGCATGGCACTTTTCAGCCATGGAAGAAAGTACACCTTGGCTGTGAAGTACTTACAGTCTAAATTAGAGAAAACACAGGGGAAGTGGATATGATACAAAGTAAAATGATTGGAGTTGTTTAAGAGAACAGAGCAGAGGAAAGCGCTCTTCCTTTTAAGAAACTGTGGCTTTTCCTGGATGAACAAAGCTGTGTCAGCAGCATGTTGGACTCTCAGAGATCCACAATGATCACCCTCCTTCACAAGACTTTGCTTTCCCCACACTGGCAGACAGACTTGGGAAATCAGAAGCAAGTAGTGGCTAGTCCCCAGTCAGTCAATAGTGAGGATTTCACTGGAGTTATTGTTCAAACCCTGAGTGCTGTTCTCCATATCCTGTTTAAAAGTTTGACTTGCCCTACTACATTACTATCCTGTACATAAGTTTTTGTTGTTGTGTACCCCTTGGATCAAGTTTTTCTATTATTTGTAATTTACCTGCTTTCAGTTTTTTGGAACTCCGCTTCTCTTTCTCAAGGTTCAGCTGGGACAGTTCACTCCTCCCACAGTCCCATCAGGCTTGCTGCTCTTTAGGCTAATGGATGGCATCTTGAATACGTTAGTTAATACTGGTGGGGAGGCCTTTCTAGCATTTAATACTCTTGCCTGATCAAACAATTCTTTACAGTGATTAACTCTTACAGGACTTAAAGGAGGAGAGGGGAGGGCAGAGGCAGAAGGCTGTCTCTCACAGATCACTATCACTGAGGATTTGGTTAGGCTGGTAATTGACACATGGCTTTCTAAATTATAGGGCTTGGAATAAAACAAAAGGATTAAAGCCATGTGTCTGCTTGTGAGTATCACATGCTTTAGGATCACAGTTCCCGTCCTTACGCATGAAAGTCACAGACCTGTTAAGTTTCATGCCCTTTGAAAGACGTAGCAAAACTGAAACATTGGGAGTTCATGAGCAGACCTTTAAAACCATAGGAGCTGGGACTAGAGATGCTGTCATGCCCCCTGGCTTGAAATGGTTTCCATTATATACAGAGTTTACAGTTTGGATCAGTGGCTCTCAGCATCCCTGCTCAAGACATTAAAAACGAGGAACTCCTAGAGACCTGAAAACAGCAATAAAATATGCAGTACAGTCACCTTAAAAAGTCTGATGGTGCCACAGGACCTTGGAAATAGTTTATCATGGAACCCTTAAAAATCTGCCTCTTTTTTGGATTCATCCAAGAAGCAAGGTCCAGTAGCCTTTTTTAAGTGTTTGATTTCAATTCAAAACAGGGAAGGCACACCATGCTGGAATGGGTGTCCCAAGCTGCTCTTCCCTCCCCAATTCTGAATATTGCCTCTACATAAATATGTGCTTTGAAATGGAAGAAAGAGTTTTTACAATGTCTTCCAGGACCTGCTCTCTCAAGAGTGAATTGAAACGGCAGCTAAAGTTTTGCCCCCTTTAAAGACTCATTTGATGAGGACTGGAATATCCCAGAACTGGTGATGACACAACCCTCTTCATGTCTGGGTTCAAATTCAGTCCATTACAAAAATTGGTTTCTCATTCCCACTTCTAAGGAACTTAGTCCTAGGAAACTAGTAACTGAATCACCACCATCTGATGGACAAGTGGCACTATATAGGAAACAGATTAGTGATTTTCATTCAGTTCCTAGTGAATAGACAGTCAAGTTACCACATTTTCAGCCTTATTGATTGCTTTCATCAGCTGTTCCCATTCCTGGAACATTCTTTGGGAAGGACTAATTTTGGAGGTTGTTTGGATCCTGTCTATAGTAGGTTTTGCACAGTGATGTGAGTAGCGCATTATGGTTTGAATGACCTTATTTTTTGTTAAATTTTTCTGTTTGGTAATGTGGGCAAACATTATACCTGGCCTTTCCTCATTAAGGACATCCATTTATATTGCCTCAGTTCAGCAGATTTCATGGAGCATTATGTTACACTTTAAGAAGGAAAATATTTAATAATGCATAATCAATATTGTTCAGATTAATATAAATTATGATACCTGATATGTTGGCTTATGGTTTTTTTAAAAAACAATATTAGTTATACTGGTAAAAGCCCTAGTGGGGATGCAGTTATCAGTATAAAGATACCCTATACTAGTATAGCTTGTTTCACTTCCCAATCTAGAATAAGCACTGCTACACTAGTGTAAGTGACTGCACTCTTACAGGGGGTACAGATAGGGATGGATATAAAAAAAAACACTATCAGAGTTTAAAAGGAGGTAAAAAGCATGTTAATGAGATTTGTGGGCAACATTACATTGGGAGGAGTTGTGAACAACAACCAACATGGGAGGAAACAGAAAATGGAAATAAGTAGAAAAACAAGATGCAAGTTTATATAGAAAAAATTTAAAAGTTAATACATCTTGGGGGTGATGTCCTTCTATGTGACTGCTCCAAGTAGATGTCATGAGGTTCCCAGAACTGAAAGCAAAAGGGAGTGTCAAGGTTTTCCCCACTATGAACTTTAGGGTACAGATGTGGGGGACGTGCATGGACCCTTCTAAGCTTAATTACTAGCTTAGATCTGGTAACACTGCCACCACCCAGAATTTCACTGTTTGGGGCACTTTCTGTCCCCCCAAAACTTTCCCCTCCCTGGGTTGCCTTGAGAGGCTTCATCACTTCCCTGGTGAACAAAGATCCAAACCGCTTGGATCTTAAAACAAGGAGGAATTAACCATCCCCCATCCTTTCCCCCCACCAGTCCCTGGTGAGTCCAGACCCAATCCCCTTGGATCTTAAAACAAGGAAAAATCAGATTCTTAAAAAAAGAAAGCTTTTAATTAAAGAAAGAAAGATAAAAATCATCTCTGTAAAATGCTTTACAGGGTAATCAGATTCCTATAGACCAGAGGGACCCCCCGCCCCCAAGCCTTAGGTTCAAAGTTACAGCAAACAGAGGTGAAAATCCTTCCAGCAAAAAGAAACATTTACAAGTTGAGAAAAACATACATAAGACTAACACGCCTTGCCTGGCTAATTACTTACAAGTTTGAAACATGAGAGACTGATTCAGAAAGATTTGGAGAGTCTGGATTGATGTCCAATCCCTCTCAGTCCCGAGAGCGAACAACAAACCAACAAAAAGCACAAACAAAGACTTCCCTTCACCAAGATTTGAAACTATCTTGTCCCCCTATTGGTCCTCTGGTCAGGCGTCAGCCAGGTTTACTGAACTTCTTAACCCTTTACAGGTAAAAGAGACATAAACAGATAGTTAAGGGTTAATGACAGGGAGATATTGACAAATTAGAGAGTTCAGAAAGAAGCAAAAATAAGTACAGGTCTAGAAAGACTGATTAGGAAAGATTAGAAGAGTTAGTAATATGTAGCTTTTCTAAGTGATTACTATGGGATGTTAATCCTGCCTCAACATATGGGGATGGAGAAGATGACCTCTTGAGGTTCCTTCAAGCCTATATATCTATGATCCATTAAAACACACATGCTTATAAAGAACAAAACACTAGAAGGGAGAAGTACTGATGGTTATTATGTAGGAGTGTGACAAACAATGACATTAAGACAGGATAAAACAGGGTAAATTTGCGAAAGGTCTATTTGATGGCAGAATAATAATTTTCTAAAGGAAATGGCGGACACCCCACTACTTGGGGCAACGAAAACTAGATTGGAGAAAATGGTAGTAAGTATTCAGTAGCAAAACAACCTCATACTAGCAGGGGGATGCATTAGATCGGGGTCAGCAACCTCTGGCACCCTGGCGGGCCAGGCCAGTTTGTTTACCTGCTGCATCCGCAGTTTTGACCGATGGCGGCTCCCACTGGCCGCGGTTCACCGCTCCAGGCCAATGGGAGCTGTGGGAAGCGGCGCAGGCCAAGGGATGTGCTGGCCGCAGCTTCCCGCAGCCCCCATTAGCCTGGAGCGGCGATAGGACTTCACAGGACTTCCTGAATGACCTTAAGCAAGTCACTTAGGGCCAGATTTAAAGTATTTATGTCCCTAATTCCCACTGAAGATCAGTGGGAATGAGACACTTGTATGCCTTTAAGAATCTGGCCTTAAGTCTCTGCTGCGCCTCAGTTCTCCATCTGTAAAAAGGGGTTACTATTATTTCTGTACCTCACAAGGACATCGTGAATTATTCAGATACAATGTTGATGGGGGACCTATAAATAGTCTTGGATTTTAAAGATTCTGTACTTAAAAAAAATTGTCTTAAAACAAATTGTTCGTAAAACAGCTCTTCCTTCATGCCGAACACCTGGCAAGACCCAAGTAGGACTCCGCTCTGCTTTTTCTGCATTGTCATCAGCACTTGGAAGGGAACATGGTGTCCTGACCTCAGGGAAGAAATGGATTTTCAAATTTTTGGTTTTAAATTGAAGTATATTTGATTTTTATACCAGCAGTTCTCATACTGCGGGTTGAGACCCCATTTTAATGGGGGTAGCCAGGGCTGACGTTAGACTTGCTGGGACCCAAAGCCAAAGCCTGAGCCCCACTGCCCAGGGCCGAAGCTGAAGCCTGAGAGCTTCAGTCCTAGATGGTGGGACTCACTGGTTACAGCCCCCCCACACACACACACTCGGGGCTAAAGCCCCAGGGCTTTAGCTTTGGCTCCCCTGCCTGGCGTGGCAGGGTTTGGGAGGGCCCAGGCTTCAGTCCCCCATCCTGGGCTCATGTAGTATTTTTTCCTTGTCAGAAGAGGGTCATTGCGCAGTGAAGTTTGAGAACCCCTGTTTTACACCTATGCATATGTTAGGTTAATAATTAGCTAGATCTGCTGTTTTGGCACCATTTAAACAATCTGGAAGGAGAAAATGAATGAGAATACTCTAGAATGATAGTGACAGGCTTCCCATAAGAGAGAGAGCTTGTGCCTATGATCATGAAACTTTGCGAAGGAGACGGACCTGCATTGTAAATAAAAGGATCTGCTCAGTCTGTGTATCCCTAGCACGTTTGAAGCTAGACCAATTCTGATCTGTAAGAAACAAAGCAGAGGCAACTTGTTACCTGCTGCTTCTCCACCAACTGCTTCCTACTTAGGATGCCCGCCTGAGCTTGCCATTAATTTTCTATACCCATCTTTTTGAAGCTGTCCTGTGACAGTGTGAAGAGGCTGTTGCTGCTGGGTTCTCTTTTGCTTTTTTTTCCTCCTCTTGCCAATCTTTTTTTCCCCACAGTTCTCTCCTTTGGGGACAGACACCCTAATGTTACAAATGACTGCTGAAATAATAGGTGAAAATACACCCAGGAATGAGGAACATGCAACCATACACATGAAACAGAAAACATTCTCTTTGAATAGGTAGATGATGAAAGGCTGATGTATTGCCATGGACACAAACAAATCACATCCCCTTTGGGAAAGCATGGTATTTGGTTTGTTATAAAGTGCTGACATTTTTTTAAGGGCACATTTTTTTTTTTGATAGGTAGGCAACCTATTTTTAAATAAACTTTCCACCTGAGCCAACAGCTGCTTCCAACTTCAGGTATATGATTATGGTCCAAATGGGCCTAGCTGGACTATTACAGAACCTCACTCGTATTTGATTAGAAATAGCTGACAACTTACTGGCATTCACTGCTACTTCATGAAAGCCAACTAAAGCTCTTCTGGAAATAAGTCAATATTGCCTCATCTTCGACAGAAGCAGCAGAGAATCCTGTGGGCACCTTATAGACTAACAGACGTTTTGGATCATGAGCTTTCGTGGGTGAATACCCAGTTCGTCAGATGTATTCACCCACGAAAGGATTCTCTGCTGCTTTTACAGACTCAGACTAACACGGCTACCCCTCTGATCTTCGACAGAAACATTCTAACTGTGATAACCTCTTAACCTGTCCACTACCAGCTCTGGTTGAGTCAACTGTATGCAGCTAGCTGCGTCTTCCATTAAAAGGACCCTTTCCATCGGTTAGGGAGGTCATTATGCTTCCAACATGCTGAATACCATGCAGTTAGAGATCCTTCTCTCCATACTTGAAAGGATCCATACAATGCATCAATTCAGTATCACTGGTGCAGGACAGTGTCTCAAATATAATGGCACTAAAATTCTTATGTGACAATGCAACACTTTATATGGAGAAATTTGGCTATGCAGTTAAAAATAAAAACAATTGAATATCTTCCAGGTTAAAAAAGCCTAATATTGTATATAGCAATTAGATATATTGCCACTGAAGACGACACACCATTCTTATAAGAGGAAAGGACAGACTATATATAAAGTGACCCAAGTTTCCTTCCTTAAAAAAAATAAATATATTGTAATGGGTCTGTGGTTTCTTAAGTGACTAAAACCTTGGTGGAAATTTCAAAACAGAAGAAGATGGGCCAATAAAAAGCAAAGATGGAAAAATGCTTACAACTCAACTGGAACAGAAAAATAGCTAGACGGAGCATTTCAAAGAAGTTCTCTGTAGACCCAGATACATCTAAGTACTAGATTTTGATGAAACATGTGAATCTGATCAATTTGACATTAACATCAATCCAACAGAGATGTCAGAAGTACAGGCTACACTCAAGAAACTGAAAAAACACAGTGGCAAGAGATGATCTAGTGACAGCAAAAACGCTAGCAGCATTTGATACCACCACTTTAATGAAATTGAAAGAACTGTTTAATGAAGTCTGGAGAAAACAGCCCTGACCAGAAGAAGCAAAGAATCTTTTAAAAGAAGACCCAAGAAGTATGATCTCACTGATTAGTAATCGGAGAGGAGTTTGCTTATAACACAAAGTCATAGTGCAAGTCTTCAAGGACGATAAGGCCTTTGCATTGGTCTTCACGGTCGAGGATATGAGGGAGAGTCCTGAACCAGAGCCATTCTTTTTAGATGACAAATCTGAGGAACTGTCCCAGAGTGAGGTGTCATTAGACAAGGTTTTGCAACAAATTGATTAACTGAACAGCAATAAGTCACCAGGACCAGATGTTATTCATTCAAGATTTCTGAAGGAACTCAAATGTGAAATTGCAGGACTACTAATTATAGTCTGTAAACTATCATTTAAATCAGCTCCTGTACCAAATGACTGGATGATAGCTAATGTGATGCCAATTTTTAAAAAGGGCTCTAGTGGTGACCCTGGCAATTACAGGCCAGTAAGCCTGACTTCAGTACTGGGCAAACTGGTTGAAATTATAGTAAAGACCAAAATTGTCAGAAACAAATAAATATAATTTGTTGGGGAAGAGTCAACATGTTTTTTGCAAAGGGAAATCATGCCTCACCAACCTACTAGTATTCTTTGAGGGGAGGGTCAACATGCATGTGGACTGGGGAGATCCAGTGGATATAGGGAATTTAGATTTTCAGAAAGCCTTTGACAAGATCCCTCACCAAAGGCTCTGAAGTAAAGTAATCTGTCATGGGATAAGAGGGAAGGTTCTCTCATGGATTGGTAACTGGTTAAAAGATAGGAAACAAAGGGTAGGAATAAAATGATCAATCTTCAGAATGGAGAGAGATAAATAGTGGTGTCCCACAAGGGTCTGCACTGGGCCCAGTCTTATTTAACATTCACAAATGATCTGGAAAAAAGGGGTAAGCAGTGAGGCAGCAAAATTTGCAGATAACACAAAACTACTCAAGATAGTTAAGTCCCTTGCAGACTGTGAAGAGCTACAAAAGGCTCTCTCAAAACGGTGACTGGGCAAAAAATGGCAGGTGAAATTGAATGTTAATAAATGCAAAGTAATGCACATTGGAAAACAATCCCAACTACACATATAAAATGATGGGGTCTAAATTAGCTGTTACCATTCAAGAAAGATCTTGGAGTCATTGTGGATAGTTCTCGGAAAACATCAACTCAATGTGCACTGGAAGTCAAAAAAAAAAAAATCAAACAATGTTGAGAATCTTTAAGAGAGGGATAGATAATACGACAGAAAATATATTGTCTCTATATAAATCGATGGCATGCCCACATCTTGAATACTGCATGCAGATGTGGTCGCCTCATCTCAAAATATATTGGAATTAGAAAAGGTTCAGAAAAGGGCAATACAAATGATTAGGGAGTATGGAACAGCTTCCGTATGAGAGAGATTGAAAAGACTGGGACTTTTCAGCTTGGAAAAGAACTGACTAAAGGGGGATATGATAGAGATTTATAAAATCATGACTGGTGTGGAGAAAGTAAACAAGTGTTATTTACTCTTCATAACACAAGGAGGGGCCACCAAATGAAATTCATAGGCAGCAGGTTTAAAACAAAAACAAAAAAGGAAGTTTTTCACACAGTGCACAGTCAACCTGTGGAACTTCTTGCCAGAGGATGTTGTGAAGGCCAAGACCACAGCAACATTCAAAAAATGAACTAGATAAATTCATGAAGGATAGCCATTGATGGACCTATTAGCCAGGATGGGTAGGGATGGTGTCCCTAGCTTCTGTTTGCCAGATGCTAGGAATGGGCAACAGGGGATGGATCACTTGATGATTACCTGTTCTGTTGATTCCCCCTAGGGCACCTGGCATTGCCACTGTCAGAAGACAGAATACTGGGCTAAAAGGACCTTCAGTCTGACCCAGCATGGCTGTTCTTATATATATTCTGTAGTGAAAAAAAGAAAGAGTTGGATTCAGGTCCAAGAGATTCTGTGTATTTCAGATATTCACACTAATGACCAGAATATATAGAATGGCAGCCTCCCACCTTCATCCCATCATCAATTCCATTGACTTTGAAAAAGTTATTAGGCAGCCAGCACAGACATTCATTGTGGAATATTCTTCAGTCCTATGGAACTCCAGCTAAAGCTGTCATCATTAAGGCTATGCAAAGTACTCTGGAAAGATTAACAACCAGAGTAGCTAAAAGGGGACAATGGTGTGAAACGTCTGCAATCTCTGCTGTTTGACATAGTTATAGACTGGATGATGCAGCAGTGTCTTAGCAAAACAAACACGGGGGTAGCCTGGGTAGATGGCAAATGCCATGAAGATCTAGACTTTGCCAATGATACTGGGCTATTGAGCAACACCCCCAAAAGCCATGCACTAAGACAGATAACTTGGCAAAAACAGCAGGTCCATTTAGGGCTCAAAAAAAATCAGTTATGCAAAAAAATAAAGAGAAATCTTTGAACCCAAGCAGTACCACCACATTAGAAGTCTGAAACATCAAGGGGGAAAAGAACAGTTGATCTACCTGGCAGCACCACACCAGCCAATGAAGATCTCAAGAAAAAAAGGTGACATCAAGGATAGGAAAAGCATTCATGGCATTCAGTGGTGGATTTAGAGTTAGTGGGGCCCTGTGCACAGCTTCATTTTTGCCCCTCCCCCCACCTCAGGACCCAGCCAAGGAAAAGAAAAGAACATTCTCTCTTATTCCCCCTACCTCGCTTTTCACTCTTCCTCCCCCTTTTCATCATCCTCCTATATTATAAGTAATAGGAAGTGACAATAAAGTGAGGTACTTTGACTGGGGAAAGGGGTTGGGGTGTGGGGGGCAGGCACTGGGAGGAAGTTTGGGTTTGAGCTCTGGGAGGGAGTTAGGGGTGCAAGTTCTGGGCTGGAGCAGAGGGTGAGGGGTGCAGGAGGAGGTCAGACTCTGGGAGGAAGTTTGGATGCAAGCTGTGGGCTCTGGGCTAGGGAGCAGGAGGGGTCGGCACTTACCTTGGGCAGCACAGCTCCTGGCAGTGGCTTCCAGGTGGTGGGGGGTGGGCAGACCAGGGGGTCTCTCCATGATGCTGCCCCACAAGCACTGTCCCCACAATTGGGAATTGCAGCCAATGGGAGCTGCAGAGTCGGCACCTGGGGCAGGAGCAATGCACAGAGACAGCCCTTCTCCCCCTATGGGCCACAGGGACACGCCAGTCGCTTCTGGGAGCAGCACAGTGGGAGGCAATGCGGGCAGGGAGCTGTCTTAGCCATGCTGCTGCTGGCACATCTGTGTGCCCCTTGGTGGGAGGGGGGTCGCAGGTCTCATGCACTGCCTGGGGCGGGGTCAGTGCATGGAGCCGCCCACTCCCCACAGGGGCACACAGATGGGCCAGCAGCCGTCGGCTTCTGGAAATGGCATGGGGCCACTGGCCATGGAATGCAGGCAGCCTACCTGAGCCCTGCTACGCCCCGGGCAGCGACTCAGGGGCAGGTTGTCAGATGAGATTTGTCCTGCATTTTGAGAGGCCTTGTTATTGGGGGCCCCATGCCACCGCACTGTTTCATGGTAAATCCGCCTCTGGCAGCATTTACTAAATGCAACATATGCAAAGCAAGGATATACAGCATCAAAATAAAACAATTTCCAGCTCAAATGTAATATTACTAAACATATGGCTGCAAAATTGTAGATCTCAAAACATTAGACAAAAAACTAGACACCTCTGAAAATAAATGCCTATGAAAGATTCTGTGCTTTGGGTGAAAACTAGCAAAGGAGTCTGAGAAATCTCCATCCAGCAGCTCATTTCCACCAGAATGAGAAGGAAGCACTGGACATATTTGGGACATGTACTCCAGATGCCAAAAACAGACTCCCCCAAGAAGTTGTCAAATGGAAATCAACTGCTATAAGGAAATGAATGTGCCCAAGAGAAGCCTCAAGAACCCCCTTTAGCAGGGAGGGCAGAATAGTTAATCTCAGCACCACAGGGCAGATGGAAGCAGCAAATGACAGGGTGGAAACAAGTCTCTTCCATCCCTCTATGAACTAATGTTAGTGTAGGAAAGATGTAATGATTTTTGATTTTTTTTTTTTTTTTTTTAGTATCTTTCATTGTGTGAAGGGTGAGTGAGCAATTAAATAGATGGAAGTTGGTGCTCAATTCCCTACCCAGATTTCTGGAAAGTCTGATGAAAATTGACCATATTCACATTACTCTTGTTAGTGCTCTGGTCTAAACGGTGGCAAAAATTCCACAACACTTACTGTACAACGGAAATTATATGTAAGTTAGAGAGTCATCCAAAAATAGTTGTAGTTTACTTGCTGATTAATAGTTATTCCAAGTAGAACTGTGCAAACTATTAAATTCTCAGTTTGCTGGTAATTCTGAAAAACTAAAGATATTTCAGGTCCACTCAAAAATACAATTTTAACGTGAAAGAGCAACATCACATTTAGATGTTGAACATTTTTTAAATGGCCTTCAATTTTTTTTTAAATAAAATGTAAGGAAATTTCTAAACAATGTTTTACATTGAAAAAAACCAAAATATTTAATTTAAAAAACATTGAAACTAAATCCTTTGACTTTCAGAATATTTTTGAGCCTGAGCCACATGAACAAGTCAGTGAAACGGATAAATTCACAAAGTATTTGGCGTTGCCAAGTTTGCATTTTTCAATGCAAAAGTAATTGTCTTCCAAGATGCTGCATACCCTCAAGTTTTGATTACTTCAGTGGCAGTTGAGGTCACTCAATACTTTTATAGGCACGCTCAGCATCTTGCAGGATTAGGCCCAGTAGTGA
This sequence comes from Chelonoidis abingdonii, assembly GCF_003597395.2. Classification (NCBI taxonomy): domain Eukaryota; kingdom Metazoa; phylum Chordata; order Testudines; family Testudinidae; genus Chelonoidis; species Chelonoidis abingdonii. The sequence continues at coordinate 99,781,646 of NC_133771.1, forward strand.
GCTGGAGCCGGTTCGCACTGGTTTGCACAAACCAGTTGTTAAATTTTGAAGCGGTTTTAGAACCGCTTGTTAACTGGCTTCCCTGCGAGCGAAGCTTTGACAGGCTCCGGCTGGGAAGCATGTAATTCCTCCTCTCGGCCACCGGGGCGTGCTGCGCTGAGGGAGCCATGTGGGCTGTCTTCTGGCCCTATTGCTGCTGCTCCTCAGACCTCTGGTCCTGGGGCTCCCACTGCTACCTGGTGGGTCCCCGGCAGCTCTGCTGGGCCTGGCCTGCGTCCTGCTTCTCGGGCTGCTGTTCCCGTGTGAGTACAGCCAGCTCCTGCCGCACCCCCTGCCTCCAGCTAGCCCTCCCCATGCCCCGTCTGCAGCCAGCCACACGGCCACTGGTGCCCTGCAGTTCCCACGGCAGTAACCCTGCACACCTGCTTCAATGAGGGGGGCAGGGAGCAGCTGGGACCCACACATGTGCACACCCTAGGGTGACCAGACAGCAAGTGTGAAAAATTGGGACAGGGGGTGGAGGGTAATAGGAACCTATATAAGAAAGAGGCCCAAAAATCAAGACTGTCCCTATAAAATCGGGACATCTGGTCACCCTAGCACACCCCCAGGGAGTGGCAGTGACCCACACATGTAAAACGGAGCTCAGTTCTAGTACAGGCCCATCATTTTAAAAAAAGAACTTTAGGTAGGGTTAACATATATCTGTATTTTCCTGGAGATGTCAGGCTTTTTGGTTCTTAAATTGCCGTCCGGGCGGAATTTTTAAAATTTAAAAATCCCTCCCAGGAAAATGTGGACGTATGGCAACCCTACTGGTACAAAAAATACATGCTGTGGCACATCCCTTAAATCAGAATTTTTTATAGGGAACCGGTTGTTAAGATTTTAACAGCTCATCACTGATTAGGTCTCAAGAGATGAATCATTGGTGAGGTGTAGCTATTAACCCATATAAGATGGGCTGGGTGGTATGTTCTTTAATGTACATGGGTACATACACAATAGAATTTAATCGAATTACAGTGGGCCAAATCCTGCCATGCTCATTCAGGCCCTTTTCAGCAAAAACACACAAGTTGTTAACTTATCTATATCTGTCCAGCAACACATTTCAGCACATGCCCTGCTTTAACACATGCTTAGTTCCATTAAAATCAATAGGTTTTAAACATGCTTAAAAAGTTGTTCACATGTTTAAGTAATTTGCTGAGTCAGGGATTCAATCCCTACTATTCCAACTGCCATTGATTCATTGGGATTGTGCCTGAGGAAGTTCTGCAGGCCAGGTTGTGATCCTGCTCCCTTGCATGGTGGCACAGGCAATGGGGTATAAAGACATTCCCTTACTCTACTAAGCCAGCAGAGACTAATGACCCTTGCCCCATGCTACACAGTGGGCATTTGGTAGGGCCTTGGCTCCACCCTGAAAACGCACTGGCTAGTGCAGCTATGCCAGCAGGCTGGGGAGAAAAAAGTGTGGCACACTCGGCATAGACCAGGCACATGGCACTGCCTGCACAGAGCCAGGTGGAGCCCAGAAGACAGATTGTGTCTCACTGACTCAATCTGCCTTCCAGGAGCAGCTCAACAATTCACTGTCCCCTACTCCTGGCATAGCTACTCTTATACCCTGCATAAGTAGTGCAGAATTTGTCTAGCTTAAACACACAAAAGTAGTCTCCAACTTAAAATAGGTTTCATGTAGTAGAAAACACACACTATATGGAAAGTATTTTTTCCTATGATATGTCAGTAGGGGAAGAAAAAACCCACAAATTCTTTCCTGAATAAGAAAATACAATAGAACATTTTTAAACTGGAAAAAAAGTAAACTTATAAATTATCATTGGCTTAGTCATTATCAGCTAGAACCCCACAGTCCCCTCAAACTGAACTACCACTCTTTAGTTTTGCACTGTGAAAAACCCAACAGCACGTTAAAGTTTAAAAAAAGTGGGGGCAAAGCAATGCCAGTGGGCTGAAATTCCTTTACTGGATGTAAAGATCTTGATGACAGTTATTTTCCACGTCTGCAGCTCAGCAATCATGCCTCTGAATGGCTTTCCACGTGAAGTGTTTGAAGAAGTGGTCGACGTGTCACTGATCTGAGGTCCATTGCCTGGTCTTCTTTAAGGACAAGACAGAGAGAAGGTAAGGTGATACTGATATGAGAATCTGAACCAAATGTCACATTCTAACAATGATTAGATGCTTTTGTCATGACTTATTATACAACCTGAGGGAGGAAAGGGGCAACATTGGGTGAAGTACAGTTGCAGAGGGGAAGCTTCTGTACTGAAGAGCAAAGGGGGAAAGGGAAGCAGATCTTCCGACACCTGATTTTAGCCATTTAATAGCTGACATATACTCCTGCAATGACTAATATACATTTCATGCTTGCGTGTCTCTTCCTTCTCTGATCTATAGTTCTTACTACTTATGCTCACAACTGCGTTGGCTTAATGATGAGGTATGGGTATGAAGAACATTCATTAGAGACATGTTTGGTAGCCCCAGGCTACATCACATTTCACTTTTCCTTCGCACAGATCAGTAAATAAAGCACAACACTGAGGCCTAAAACAGTAGGCTGAACATTTAAACCTCTCAAATTGCAAGCAAACTTTGTATATTGAACAGTTCACTCAAGTACATCACCACAATTACACCCTCTCCCTTTCTAAAACTACGATAGCACAGGATATGTGCTGTTTAAAAAGACCTCTATTTCAGAGTGCCATTAATTGCCTGGTTCAGGCTCTTAGGTCTAGCCTGTGTGCTATCCATCATAAAGAATCACTGCAATTCCCTTTAGTTTATACTGTATCCTTGATAGTAACTTCTGAAGGAAGCTACCACCTTCTCTACCATCTAAATACACACCTAGGGACAATGCAAGCTTTGCCACTATTCATAGATGATAGTGCCCTCTGCCAGCTGGTCCCACGAGTGGCAATGGCAGTACCCTCTACAGGTTCTTCATTGTCTAGATACTACAAGGTACATGTGCACTCCAGTCTGGGGAGGAGGGTTGTTTTTAATGCTAGTTACTTCTTACAGTCGTTTGGCAAGTCCTCTGGTTTTCAGATAGCATGTCTAATTCTGAAGCCCCCACTTAGGTGTTTTCTTTGAGTGAAGGCTTGGCCTATTATTTAGTGGCTATCTATTTGTGGTTGACATCTTAGATACTTCACACAAGACAGCAAGAGAAAAAGCAGAAAAATCACAATAAATATGCCACAAACCATCAGCCACCAAAGCAATACATAAACTGTGGCCCTTGTGTCACTGTAAACTCCAACTTGTCTACATTTTCAGAGGAGACCTGTAAGTAAGATGACAAAAAATAAGGGCACGAAGGATGGTCTGGTGGATAGGGCACTGAATTGGGTCTGAAAACCTAGGTTCATGGCCTTGCTCAACAACAGCCCAAGACAAGACAGGAAGGCAAGTCACCTAATCTACGCTGCACCATCATTCCCAATGTGTAAACTGGGACTCGATTTCCTTATCACACAGGGGTGTAAGGCTAAAATTCATTGATGATTGTGAGGTGCTCAGACACTAGAGTGGAGAGAAGCACATAAGTACTTATTTAGAAAAAAGTATCCAGCATGGAAGTCTGGTGCCTGCCTAGTCATCTGATTGCAGCACCTTGCTCATCTCTGAGGAAAGCAGTCAGTGGTAGCAGAACTGTGGCAACACTGCTGCCCACAGCCAGCTGGGAAGCAAGGCACAGGGCTCATTTTCCCCTTTATTGAGATAACTGAAGTTCCACAGAGAGTGGCCATTTTAATTGTGTCAGGCTTTTGTCAAGTCTGCAATTCCCTAAATGATGATCACCCAGACTAGAATTCACAACGAATGAAATTAGACCCATGCTCAGGGGAAGATCAAAATGTGGGCTTTACCTAGTCACTCACTTTTCAGATTAACTTTATGGCCCAAGAGGAGGTTTGATAAGACTGAGGTTTTACTACAATGTAAATCACAGCTTTGAGTGTAAAAGAAATGCCCTGCTCAAATGTTAGGAGCCAGGTGGTTAAAGCTGCTGCTACTTTTGGCTGCACCAGAGAGGTGAGAAGAATGTTGTGTTGAGCTGAGGTGATCGAGATCAGCAGGAATTTAGGCCTGGAGTGTGGATGAAAATGTGACAGAGAATTTATGGTTTGACGTTTCTTATTCTTCCACCATGGGATCCTGACTCATCTGTCATATCCATATCAAGGAAGAAGGCCAGAAAGGGCCAAAGGGGAGGAAAAAATGTCTCCCCCCCTCTACCCACCCCAAACTTTAAATATACACCTTTGTTTGCATTCCCAGGGTCTGCAGAGTCTTTAAGTGCATGTCGTAGCCACCACTCAACTGAACCTCACTGTAGACTCATTTTCCTCTATCACAGACCCTCTCCCCAAAACATGAAGTGTTTGTATCCCATATGCAGACAATGGACTTCATCACAACTAGGGTGACCAGACAACAGGTGTGAAAAATTGGGAGGAGGGGTGTAATAGGAGTCTATATAAGAAAAGGACCCCAAAAATTGGGACTGTCCCTATAAAACTGGGACATCTGGTTACCCTAATCACAACCTTCCCACCCTGGGGACTAGTTAGCACTCTTGCTGGTAGTCTCAGCAGATGCCAACGACAGACTGAATGCACCTAGAGGTGAGTCCTCCACATCAGAACTGAAGCACATTGGTAGGGAAGTGAAAGAAATCTGGTACTTCTGCCTTCCATGTTATTTCTGTTCTGTGGATAAGCAGGGGACGCAATACACCACTACCCATATTTAGATTGTAAGGTCTTTGGGGATTTTTATTCTTTTTTTCATATACTGCCTCACATAGTTGGGTCCTGGTTCATGCCTGCAGCTCCTAAGTGCTACTGCAATACAAATATTAAAAAAAAAATAAAAAATGTTCATATAGATTTCAACATGCTGAATCAGAATATTGCTGTCATTGTATTATTTGCCTCAGACAAATTAAGTGTACAGCTTCCCAGACAAGTAATTTTCTAATGGCAGGGGGGTGGGGGATCTTCATCTCACATTTGGTCTTGGGAAGACGAGAGGATTGCACTGCATCATGTGTGTGTGAAAAGAAATATTGACTGTATAGAGCTATGACACATGAAAACAGTTGTAAAGGCCTCTCAATGAACTAACTTGTATTCTTTCCCTGCCATCCATATTTTAAGCTGTATTGTTTTGGCCGTGTTTCACTTTCTTGTCCCAGAAGTAGCAGACTGCTGCTTTGTTTCTTCCTCACATGCAAATGCTCAATCCCTATGACATGCAGACACCATCTATGAATTAGTCTAGCTCCCATCTCTCCTGTGAATGACAGAGACACTCTGATACTGTGATGTATTGTCTCCTTTTAGAGAGAGAGCACTGAGGCACAGGCTAGATTAGTGACTTGGTCATGGTCACATATGACATCTGTGTCTGAGCCTGGAACCGAACCCAGTGCTCCTCAGTCCCAGTACAGTAAGCTAGGCTGCCCTTCCTCCTTATCAACCATTAAAGCAAGATGGCACACCCAATTTCAGGGTCAGAGGGCAAGGAGAAGGGAAGTCTTGGACATGCTGTCTGAATGCTGGAAAAGGGCACAGTTGATCACTTTTCAGATTGTAGTTAAAGGAACACTGGAGACTAGAAGGACAGTACTAGAAAGCAAAGTAGCACATAGAAAGCTATAGAACAAAACATTACCAGAAGAGCAACAGACTAAGATCGCTTTATACAGTTCATTTAGTGTCTCGTACAGCTTACACAGCACACTATAAGCCAGTGGTTCTCAACCAGGGATACGCAGACCCCTTCCAAATACTTGCCTAGTTTTACAACAGGCTATGTTTAAAAAAAAAAAAAAAAAAAAGCACTATCGAAGTCAGTACAAACTAAAATTTCATACAATTACTTGTTTATACTGATCTATATACTATACCCCTGACAGTCAAGGTGTAAACAAACAACAACATGAATGGTTTCTGCTTCACCTAAAATCAATACTAGCGTACACCAAAAGCACCACACAGTGTTATTAGGATAGTAATGTATTAATGCAAAGAACAGAGCAGCTTGTTTCACAGCTCATTTTAAGGGTACATATACATTCGAATTGCTGCGGGGGGGTGCGATTTACAGCTTGGGTAGACAGATGCACACTTTATTAATTATTAATTATTATTATTAAAGCAACACACACAAGCTAGCATGCCCAAAATAGAAAAGTAGCAGTGATGGCACAGGTGGCAGGACCAGCTAGCCACCCAAATACATACCTTGGGATTTTACTCATGGTAACTAAACCCTCTTGCCACTGTGCCATCAGGGCTGCGTCTCTTTTTTAGTGTGTTATCTCAAAGCTAGTGTGCACATGTATGTCCACCCAGGGGCAAAGGATTCTTCCTAAAGGGGGGGCATGAGGCCCCATCGCCACCATGGCCCCACTCCTGATACCTTCTTCCCTCCCTCCCCCTGAGGCCCCACCCCCTGGCAAGGTCAGAAGCCATAGCTGGGCCAGGGATCTTGGGCCCCTTCACCTGCTCAGGGTGGGGGAGGCTGAAACCAGCCCCTGGCATGTGTCCCCAACCCTGGGGCCCCCTGCCCATGGCAAGTGAAGCGTCTGCAGCTCCCCACAGCTGCCCAAACAGCTCTTACCCAGAGCTGGCTCATGACAGAGTCTTAGGGGCCAGAGAGCCACCAGGCAGCTGAGGGGAGCCATAGACCCTCCATCTGCCTTGGGCAGGGGACCCAGGGAATGGAGACATGCCGGGGGCTGCTCTCGGGTCCCTCCACCCCAGTCAGGTGGAGGGTCTGCAGCTCCCCGAGCTGCTCTGGACCAGCCTCTAGCTTCTAACCAGGCTGGGGAGGTGGGCCTTCAGGTGGGAAAGGAAGGGCAGGGGGCCTTGGTCCCCCCCTTGTTCTGCCACCCATGCATCCTCCAGAGTTGGAAGTTACATCATCAGCTTGAATGTAGACATACCCCACATACCAGACTAGGGTTGCCAGGCGTCTAGTTTTCGATCAGAATGCCCAGTGAAAACAGACCCTGGTGGCTCCAGTCAGCACTGCTGACCAGGCCATTACAAGTCCGGTCCAGACTGGCTGGAGCTTGGGAGGGCGTTTGGGATGCAGGTTCCTTGCAGCCCTCACCTCAGGCACCTCCTCGGAAGCTGTGACATGTCCCTGCAGCGCCTGCACGCGCGCGCACACACAGACACATGCACACTAAAACCTACTACTGACTTCAACAGAACCAGATTTGACCATTTAAGGAGAACAAGATTTGTCTTCAGCCTGTTCTCAAATCCAGATCTGGGAACAATAGATATTTTATGTTCAGTTTAAATGTCCTGTACTGAGGGCCCAGAGAAACATACAGCAACATAAGCTTAAGATGTTTTTAAAGCACTTACTAATCATTTTGGAATTTGTACACTTAAAAACCTGCTAACTGAAAATTTGTTTAACGTATGTATAACCCATGTTATCACACGGTGGCTCTATCTAGCAATAGAACATGTATGGCAGTTTGAGTCTGCTACTGACACAGCCAGCAAATATCATTCTTTAGCTCAAATGGTAGACACTCAAACTTTTCTGTGTAAATGTCCCAGATTCAATCCCTGTAAGTAAAGCATATGGCTGAGTCAATAAGTGATAACATTGCAAGCTCCTGACAGGCATAGGTGGAATAAAACCCTGCGTTCACCCAGAAATTCCAAGACTACAGTCTGATAATCTGATTTAAAAGCACAGTGCCATCTAATGACAAAGTAGTTGGCCCCATTTATCATTCTACTATTATTAATTATCTGCATTATCATAGCACCTAGGAGCCTCAGTCATGGACCCTGTTGTGCTAGGTGCTGTAAAAACAGACTCTCCCTTAACAGTAACCCACTGATATTCACAGATCCCATATATTTTTGAAAAATGTTCTACTCAGTGATCATTATGGTTTCATATCGATCTCCATTCATAAACAAAAATCTACAAAAGAAGGTGTTTAAGAACTTATTGGCTCCTATTGCTTATTCCTTACTTGGGGTTACCATCATATTTATGACTTCAGAGTTGGTTGATAGATGACTGATGTAATCAAGAATTGTGGCTAAGCAGCACAACTGAAACTCTTAAAGATTATATCATTGTGCCCTAGGGTGACCAGACAGCAAGTGTGAAAAGATCAGGACAGGGGGTGGGGGTAATAGGAGCCTATACAAGAAAGAGACCCCAAAATTGGGACTGTCCATTTAAAATCAGGACATCTGGTCACCCTATTGTGCCCTGCCCCTTCAATGTCACAAGTAACAAAAAAGAGAGAAGGTTTAAAGGGAAAAAAATCACCCTAGAAGTGATGTACAGCCAGAACTATTCCCAGATGTACAGCCAGAACTATTCCCCCATGTTTTCAGAGCTTCCTGTGAAGACTTGTTTGATCCTTAATTCAATGCTATTGCTGATTTGGTGAGACTTGAGAGAGAAGCAGCATACAGGTGTTTAGGGAAAGCCTTGGGCCTGTGCCAGCAGCCACTGGATGATTCATAGAGGAGATGCAGAGTGGCAACAAAAACACCTCCCTCCTGGTACTCTACTGAGTTCCCAGGGAACTGGCTGTGCATGACAGAGCAACAGCATAGTGTCCTGAGATAAACCCCACCGTACTTGTGACTTCAGAAAGGGGTCAAAAAGACAGCTGTCCTATATACATATTCCCCCCTCATCTCACATGCGGATGATCTTACAAAAACAAAGCACATGCACGCTGTTACTGTCACAAACAGCTACCTATGAACTACATCCTTTGAGGGCACCACTCATAACAGCATTGATTTGAAAAGCCACCATGCACACTCTCTCACTCACACACACACACGAACATAACAGCACTCATATCCAGCAACAGCCTGGGACAGAGTAAAATTTAAGCACTTAGAATCATAGATACTTGCTTAATACCTAAATCCAACACTTTATAAACAAACAGAAAAAAAGAAGTTTTCCTCAGTCAGAACACCCCCCACCCCCCCCAGCTTAAAGTGGTTTCCATCATGTACAGGGTTTACCATTTTGTTCAATAGCTTTCAGCATCCCGACTATACAAATTGTTCCAACACCCCTTGTCATAAATAGATAGGTAAGGTAAGGGTTAAGTTTCTTTTACCTGGAAAGGGTAACCAAACACCTGACCAGAGGACCAATCAAAGAACTGGATTGTTTAAAGTCAGGGGCGGGAATTTGTATACTCGGGTCTTTTTTTGTTTTCTCGGCTGTGAGTAAACAAGGTTCCTCCTAACTCCTTTTTATTTCAATAATTTACCAAAAGTCTGTGAGTACAAAAGAAACCCAAGCAATTCGGGTATGAGGAGCTTTGTGTTGTACGAATAGATGTGGATGGCTGTGTCTTTGTTGTCTCGGCTGTGAGTTACAAGCTTTCTCCTAACTGCATCTTATCTCCAAGTTTCTCCTACACATCTGTGAGTACAAAGGAACCCCAAAGCAATTCGGCTATGAGGAGCTTTGGGTTGTATTTACAGGTATTGGATTGTTGGACTGGTTTAATCGGGCTACTTTTAAATCAGACTGTTTCTTCATATTTTCCTATAAGCAAGAGCCTGTATTGAGTTTCTAATGCAAGATTATTGTTTTATATTTTCTTCTGTTTTTTCTATAAGTTTTCTTTTTAAACCTTGTGAAAGTTTTCTTTTCTAGTGAGGCGAGGGGGGAGGGAAATGCAGGTTCTTGCAAGCCTCACCTCAGGCACCTCCTCGGAAGCTGTGACATGTCCTGCAGCGCCTGCACGCGCGCACACAGACACATAACGCACACTTAAACCTACTACTGACTCAACAGAACCAGTTGACCTTTAAGGAGAACAGATTTTCTTCAGCCGTTCTCAAATCCAGATCTGGAACAATAGATATTTTATGTTCAGTTAAATGTCCGTTACTGAGGGCCCAGAGAAACATACAGCAACATAAGCTTAAGATGTTTTTAAAGCACTTACTAATCATTTTGGAATTTGTACACTTAAAAAACCTGCTAACTGAAAATTTGTTTAACGTATGTATAACCCATGTTATCACACGTGGCTCTATTAGCAATAGAACATGTATGGCAGTTTGAGTCTGCTACTGACACACCAGCAATATCATTCTTAGCTCAAATGGAGACACTCAAACTTTTGTGTAAATGTCCCAGATTCAATCCCGTAAGTAAAGCATATGGCTGAGTCAATAAGTGATAACATTGCAAGCTCCTGACAGGCATAGGTGGAATAAAACCCTGCGTTCACCAGAAATTCCAAGACTACAGTCTGATAATCTGATTTAAAAGCACAGTGCCATCTAATGACAAAGTAGTTGGCCCCCATTTATCATTCTACTATTATTAATTATCTGCATTATATAGCACCTAGGAGCCTCAGTCATGGACCTGTTGTGCTAGGTGCTGTAAAAACAGCACCCCTAACAGTAACCCACTGATATTCACAGATCCCATATATTTTGAAAATGTTCTACTCAGTGATCATTATGGTTTCTATCGATCTCCATTCATAAACAAAAATCTACAAAGAAGGTGTTTAAGAACTTATTGGCTCCTATTGCTTATTCCTTACTTGGGTTACCATCATATTTTGACTTCAGAGTTGGTTGATAGATGACTGATGTAATCAAAGAATTGTGGCTAAGCAGCACAACTGAACTCTTAAAGATTATATCATTGTGCCCTAGGGTGACCAGACAGCAAGTGTGAAAAGATCAGACAGGGGTGGGGGTATAGGAGCCTATACAAGAAAGAGACCCCAAATTGGGACTGTCCATTTAAATCAGGACATCGGTTCACCCTATTGTGCCCTGCCCCTTCAATATCACAAGTAACAAAAAAGAGGAAGGTTTTAAGGAAAAAATCACCCTAGAAGTGATGTACAGCCAGAACTATTCCCAGATGTACAAGCCAGAACTATTCCCCATGTTTTCAGGCTTCCTGTGAAGACTTGTTTGATCCTTAATTCAATGCTATTGCTGATTTGGTGAGACTTGAGAGAGAAGCAGCATACAGGGTTTAGGAAAGCCTTGGCCTGTGCCAGCAGCACTGGATGATTCATAGGAGATGCAGAGTGGCAACAAAAACACCTCCCTCCTGGTACTCTACTGAGTTCCAGGGAACGGGCTGTGCATGACAGAGCAACAGCATAGTGTTCCTGAGATAACCCACCGTACTGTGACTCAGAAAGGGGTCAAAAAGACAGCTGTCCTATATACTATTCCCCCCTCATCTCACATGCGGATGATCTTACAAACAAAGCACATGCACGCTGTTACTGTCACAAACAGCTACCTATGAACTACATCTTTGAGGGCACCACTCATAACAGCATTGATTTGAAAAGCCCCATGCACACTCTCTCACTCACACACACACCGAACATAACAGCACTCATCAGCAACAGCCTGGGACAGAGTAAAATTAAGCACTAGAATATAGATACTTGCTTATACCTAATCCAACACTTTATAAACAAACAGAAAAAGAAGTTTTCCTCAGTCAGCACACCCCACCCCCCCAGCTTAAAGTGGTTCCATCATGTACAGGGTTACCATTTTGTTCAATAGCTTTCAGCATCCGACTATACAAATTGTTCCAACACCCCTTGTCAAAATAGATAGGAAGGTAAGGGTTAAGTTTCTTTTACCTTGGAAAGGGTAACCAAACACCTGACAAGGACCAATCAAAGAACTGGATTGTTTAGTCAGGGGCGGGAATTTGTATACTCGGGTCTTTTTTTTGTTTCTCGGCTGTGAGTAAACAAGGTTTCCTCCTAACTCCTTTTTATTTCAAATATTATACCAAAAGTCTGTGAGTACAAAGGAACCCAAAGCAATTCGGGTATAGGAGCTTGTGTTGTACGAATAGATGTGGATGGCGTGTCTTTGTTGTTTTCTCGGCTGTGAGTTAACAGCTTTCTCCTAACTGATCTTATCTCCAAGTTTCTCCTACACATCTGTGAGTACAAAGGAACCCCAAAGCAATTCGGCTATGAGGAGCTTTGGGTTGTATTTACAGGTAGTGGATTGTTGGACTGGTTTAATCGGGCTATCTTTAAATCAGACTGTTTCTTCATTTTCCTTAAGCAAGAGCCTGTATTGAGTCTTAATGCAAGATTATTGTTTTATTTTTCTTCTTTGTTTTTTCTATAAAGTTTTCTTTTTAAACCTTGTGAAAGTTTTCTTTTCTAGTGAGGCAGAGGGGGGAGGGAAACGCCCAAACTCGGTGCCTCACCTCCCTATTGTCCCAAGGGCGGGAAGGCTATAGGACAAAGGAGGGGAATTTCTTATGTAAGCTGACTAGGTAAATACCTAGCCTCGGGGAAGCTAGATTGCTTCTCCGGTTGTATTCAAGGATGAGACTAGCATTGCACCGGCTAACCCAGGAAAGGGGGGGAAGCTGGGAGAGGGGGAGAGAGATCCAGGGTTCTGGGTCTTGGGGGCCCCAAAGAAAGAGTTGGGGATACCAGAGAGAGGAAAGGGGGGGTCAGGCTCTCTAAATTAAATTCCTGACCTGGTGGCAGCGAGAATATCCAAGCTGGTAGTGAGCTTGGGGGAGTTTCAGTAACCCCAGATTTTGGCGCCAAGTCCGGTTTGGGACAGGAGCTATTACCGCATGGTGAGCAGCAGTGGGATATAAAATCCAAAAAACCAGTAGCTACCTTAAGTTTTTTTCCTGCTAGGATTAGCGAAAAGGGTGGTTCAAAGTGCAGAGAGAAAATTTTTTTCTGCTTACTCTTAGCAGCTGCTTTGTAGCAAAGTTATTAAGAAAACCATTACAGATCTTTGTTAACAATTGGAACTTAAGTACCAGCCAGCAAACACACACAGGTGAATACAGTAGCTTTGTTTGGTTCAATTGCCTATCAAACAGAGCTAGAGCAAGTCAAAGCAGTTGCTAGGCAATCTCAGAGGCAGAGCCAGCAATTCAGACAACAGACACCAGAGGGCACTCCAACACCAGAAACAGGAACCATGAGTTCCAAAGAAGAGCAGAAAAAGGAAAGAGCCCGGCAACAAGCCCTAGACGACGAAAATAACATAGAAGCAGCTGGAACTATTAAGGCTAAACAAGAACCCAAGAGGCAGCACACAAAAGAGAACAAGAAGCCAAAAACGCAGATCACGAAAGACGACTTTGAGACAAAAGCTGGCCGCCCAAATCAAACAAAAAGAGAATGAGGTGGCCTACCATAGAAAACAACAAGAACAAGAGGCAGCCTTCAACGACAGCTGCAACTACGAGAGAGGCCACAAGCAGGCCTTAGAGAGGAGCTGGCTAGGCAAAAGGCTCTAACCACTCTAACCTCTGACACCAGCTGTGGTTCAACCACACAGAACTTGCCCAACTACAAAGCAGGTGAGGCACAAGACAACCTGTCTGTGCTACCAGACACCCAGACTGAGGTAGTGGACCCGGATCCATGTCACCGGCTGAACCAGCCACACACCTCCAGTCCCAGACCCGGAAACTGGAACAGAACCAGCACCAGCACAAGCAGTGCAAGCACCTCTTCATCCCAACGCCAGAAGGGACCAACGAGCCTGAACTGGCAAAGCAACAAACAACCATACAAAGAGGCTCAGGCAGAGCCTGAAATACACCAGGTGCACTAGCGGAGAGCGGTGCACCAGCGACAGAAACAACCCTCATACTACATCACTTCCAGAGGGACCAAGCCCAAGTCCCCAATCTGAGGGAAGAACTGGTGTCCCAGCTCAAGGGAACAGTTCCAGACTGAGCAGGAAGTAGATGAGAGCCTTCAGACAGCTTGGGCGCGGGACGGGAGCAACCCCACCGCCTCTCAGCTCTTCTGACCAATCCCGGTGGTATAGACCAAGGACTTTATACAAGGAAATTCTTTCTGGTGGACGCCAGGAAGAGTGGCAGGCGCCAACGTTGGGGAATCCTTCTGCTGGGAGGGGTTGGGCAAGGAATTGCCCATGTCCAGTGTCGAGGTGTGCCAAACGTGGAAAGCCTCAAGATCTGGTCCAGGCCCCTCTCCAGCCACTTCCCCATAATTGAGGGTCCCATTCAGCAAGGAGCTGGGGATATTCTGGGTCCTTTTCCAAGAAGAGACCCAGGGGAAAGCAGTACGTACTGACTTTCGTGGACTTTGCTACCCGATGGCCAGACGCAGTTGCTCTAGACAACACCAGGGCAAGCACGTGTGCCAGGCCTAACAGACATTTTCGCCAGAGTCGGTGGACCCTCAGTACTGGTCAGTCGATAAAAAGAATGCTATGCCATGTACGCCTGGAAAAGCTACGTCCATTAGTTTGGGGACGACGCTTCCAGCTACAAACTGACCATGCTGCGCTAAAGTGGCTTTGCCTGAAGTGTTGAAGTCTTGTACTTTGCATGCTTTTATTTCTATATGCATGAGTTGTATCCTCTGTTTAGTTTTAGAGTTCTAGTGAACATCACCTCCAGTAAACTTTCTACTGTCGGTGATTTGGGGGCGTGTCATAAATAGATAGGTAAGGTAAGGTAAGTTTCTTTTACCTGGAAAGGGTAACCAAACACCTTACCAGAGGACCAATCAGAGAACTGGATTGTTTAAAGTCAGGGGCGGAATTTGTATACTCGGGGTCTTTTTTTGTTTTCTCGGCTGTGAGTAAACAAGGTTTCCTCCTAACTCCTTTTTATTTCAAATATTATACCAAAAGGTCTGTGAGTACAAAGGAACCCCAAAGCAATTCGGCTTTGAGAAGCTTTTTGTTGTAACGAACAGATGTGGATGCTTGTTTTTTTTTGTTTTTCTCAGCTGTGAGTAAACAAGCGTCCTCCTAACTCCTTTTTATTTCAAATATTATACCAAAGTCTGTGAGTACAAAGGAACCCCAAAGCATTCAGCTATTGAGGAGCTTTGTGTTGCTACGAATAATTGGATGGCTGTGTCTTTGTTGTTTCTCGGCTGTGAGTAACAGCTTCTCACTGGTGCTTCTCTACTACATCTGGAGTAAAGAACCCCAATGCAATTTGGCTATGAGGAGCTTTTGGTTGGTGATTTACAGGTATGTGGATTTGTTGGACTGGTTAATTGGGCTATCTTTTAATTCAGACTGTTCTTCATATTTTCCTATAGCAAGAGCCTGTATGTAGTTCTTAATGCAAGATTATTGTTTATATTTTCTTCTGTTTTTCTATAAAGTTTTCTTTTTAACCTTGTGAAAGTTTCTTTTCTAGTGAGCAGAGGGGGAGGGAAACGCCCAAATTGTGCCTCACCTCCCCTATTGGTCCCAAGGGCGGAAAGGCTATAGACAAAGGGGGGGAATTTCTTATGTAAGCTGACTAGGTAAATACCTAGCCTCGGGAAGCTAATTGCTTCTCCGGTTGTATTCAGGAGTGAAGCATAGCATTGCACCGGCAACCCAGGAAAGGGGGAAGCTGGGAGAGGAGGGAGAGAAGATCACAGGGTTCTGGGTCTTAGGGGTCCCCAAAGAAAGAGTTGGGGACACCAGAGAGAGGAAAGGGGGGGTCAGGCTCTCTAAATTAAATTCCTGACCTGGTGGCAGCGAGAATATCCAAGCTGGTAGTGAGCTTGGGGGAGTTTCAGGTAAGCCCCCAGATTTTGGACGCTAAAGTCCAGGTTTGGGACAGGAGGCTATTACCACACCCCTGCAGTAGGATGGAAGCCAGTGGAGGCCTATATAGCTTTAACAGACCCTAGGCACTTCTCAAATGGAGAGTGTAATTTCATGGTAATAATTTGTTTAAAGTGTTGCTGATTGCTTCCTATTTCTCCCTAGCTAATGACTTTTACACCTTTCTACTGTTGCTTTTATATGAGTTGCTATGGCAATTACTCTGCAGGAGGATGTTTAGACAACATAGATCCTTTCATCTGACTGCTAAAGCCTCAGAAGAGACAGACCTGAAAAGATCCTTTTCACACCACCCCCTGCCCCCTCTCCTTACGAAACACTGTTGTAGTAAATTGCTGAAGCTGTGCTCTAATATGTGCCCTGCAAGAACAGCAGTGGCAATTTACTGTTCATAAATTGTCTACTGGTTTGAATCAAACTTCAGAAAAGCAATAAATTATGAGATTGTTACCAGAATAATTTCTGCTGAAGAACCATTTCACGATATTGCCATTCAAATATCATTCCTTTAAACTGCCAAATGAGTTCTATATTTCACCAGCAAATCTAGCATGTGCCAAAGGAAGAATTTTGCATGCATAATTCTGGGCATACATGGGATACCATCAACAGGGATTATGGCACTCTTTTCTGCTTCCCCTTCTTTTCTTCTCTAGCACCAGCCCTCAGTCTCACCTATCTGTTTTTCGTATCCACTCTAGGGATGAGCCTGACCCAGGATGTTCAGATCCAGATCCAAATATTCCCAATGTTTGGGAGGGCTTGGGAGAATTTTGGTCTGGTCAATTATGAACAAACAGATGCCATGTTTCCGTGTATATCCAAACTTCCCTCAAAGTTTCCTTCTGCATCTCATCTGACTTCCCATTGTGTGCTAAATACTTGCAGGCAATCAGCCCAGAGACACTGATTCGAAGAAGAGTGGGAGAAGTAAACCGACAGCAAAGACAAAAAGCCATCAAACAGGAAGCTCTAGCGCATGTTTTTAACTATAGTGGTCACATTTCCATTGTAACCTTGTGTTTTCAGTCAATCAACTTCTGAAACATTCATCTGTAATTTATATAGCTGACAAATGAATAAAGGCAATTATCAATCTCCATACAGAACCATTTGGGGAATGTTCTTTTTCTACCAAGTTTGTACAATATAATTTGAATAATGAGATTTTTTTCAAATATCTTATTAATACCACTGAAATGCAAACGGAAAAAAAAATCATGAAGGACTCTTACTAATAGGGCAACATGGAAAAAATTCACAATGAGCCCATCAGACACTGCTAAGCACAGCTTCCCACTTTTACCTACAGTCTGTAGTACAGTCCCCTTTGACAGCTTCTAATTGTACATTTACTTTGGGCATAGATCATATATAGATTATACGAGTTCTCAAAAAATGTACTGGGATAAAAGGCAAAGGTCGCATTTTTAGAGAGATCAGTTTCATATTTTTAGTTGTCTAGAATTATCAAATTCTTATTAAACTGCAGGTAATCTCAGTCTTCTAGAGCATCCAGCATCATAGCATTTCCACCACTGCTCATCTTCTATCTGTGTAACAGTGGCAACATTCTGTAATTTGTCCCTGTGACAGAGTGTACCAGGCCTTCATAGTCCTACCACACTCCAGCCCAGGAAAGGAACCAAGAAGGTGGGTCATCCAGGCCTGCCTAGAGAGGTTGCATAGAAGCAGCCATCAGGGCCCAGTTGGCTCAGATAAAGAGGAGCTGCAGGACCAAGCCGATCAGTTCCTGTCTGGGACCCCAGAGGAGCAAAGAAAGGTGCTCCTTGCCAGGCATAGGAGCTTGAGAGAGAGTCAGAAGACAGGTATGGGCAGCATTTGCATTCAGTGAGTAAGAGGATCTTAGAACTTAATCCCTTTCTCTTCACCCTTCTCTCAGGGCTGATGTGGGAAAAAGGTCCAGGGAATAGCAGCAGTGAACTAGAAGCAACAGTATGTAGCTACTATTTATAGGATCCCTGGGTTGGAATCCAGAGAAGTGGTGAGGCCTGGGTTCCCCCACCAGCCACTGACCAAGCGGTCTAAGCCCTGAGCAGGCAACAAAGTTCCTTTAGAGAGGCCTGAACCTAAGTCTGAATTTAGAGGGCCCAAAGATGGCGCTGGAGACCCTGATGAGGTTAGACAGTTTGTTCAACTCTTTGCTACTCTGGAAGGAATCCAGTTTTGATTGTGTAATTTGTCTGGAGGGCTGAGCCACTGAAGACCCACCTAGTGAAGTCAGCAAGCTCCAAAAAGGGAGACAGGACAGAAAGGCCAGCAGTACCACACTCAGTCACTAGAATGCACTCTGGAGGTGAGTGCCCTCATTATAGCCCGTTATTGAAAACTACAGCTTACATACACACACCCACTATATATATATGCATGTGTGTATGTAAGCTATACACATACACACACACACACACACACACACACAGCAGAAATACTAGTATTTCTACCTGCTGCATCAAACTTGTACACAAGATGTGTCCTTCTACACATCCAGAATTCTATTCTAATTTCACGTGCATCTCTGAACACAACCCTGCTAAACAAAAGGCAGATATAGAATGTATACACTCATCGAAAAGAATGCAGTTATATCTGTTACAAGTAGTGTTACATGCAGCTTGACCTCAAATATAGACTTACTAGAGAGAACTGCATTATGAGTTTTATCTTGCAGCTAAAAATCCCAGAGGTGTTTCCTTATTCCTCACAGTCATAGGCACCAATTCCATGGGTGTTCCAAGACTGGACCAATGGGAGAAAAAATAGTGGGTGCTAAGCACCCACTGGTAGCCCCCACCCCCAATCAGCACCTCCCCTTCCTCCAGCACCTCACACTCACCACAGATCAGCTGTTCCGCAGGATGTGCTTGGGAGAGGAGGCAGGGCAGGAAGAGGCAGGGCCTTGGGGGAAGGGATGGAGTTGCGGGGGAGCACCCATGGCATATTAGAAAGTCTGTGCCTGTGCTGACAGTTAGCCCTCTCTTTCTGTTCTAGGTGGTAAGAAAAAAAAACAAAAACCTGTCCATTTCCCTGTAAGTTACTCTTACATGCTTGTTTCACATAAGCAGGAGAAGATCCAGTGCAAGAACTGTATATCAGGCTAGTGAAAAGAGATAGCAGAACTAACAGCATTATGCACTTAACACTTGGAGTAGTTGAGAGTGATTTATGTACCTATCCAGCTACTGTTACAGGAGTGAACTGTTATGCTGTTACTTGCATTTTCTTTACCAATAAGCTCAGAAACAATATCCTGTCTAGGCCTGACAAATGTGGGGGCACACACATTTTCTAGTTTTATGAGGAGAGAACTGCAACCAGTAAGGGACGAAGTAACTTTTGAAGATCTGCTAAGTTATGTGGATAAAAGAAAGGCAATCTTACACTGCCTCTTATAACCTGAATTACACTGACTAGTGGAGAATACAAATTCAAACCCTGAGATTTATGAATGGACACTGCACAGGCTAAACCAGGAGTAGGCAACCTATGGCACAGATGATGAAGGCAGCACACGAGCTGATTTTCAGTGGCACTCACACTGCCCGGGTCCTGGCCACCGGTTCGGGGGACTCTGCATTTTAATTTAATTTTAAATGGAGCTTCTTAAACATTTTAAAAACCTTATTTACTTTATATACAACATTAGTTTAGTTATATATTATAGACTTCTAGAAAGAGACCTTCTAAAAACATTAAAATGTGTTACTGGCACGCGAAACCTTAAATTAGAGTGAATAAATGAAGACTCGGCACAGCACTTCTGAAAGGTTGCCGACCCCTGGGCTAAACAAAGAGGAAACTTGTCTATTCACATAGATTTCACATTAATTGAAATGTGACAGACTCCACAAATTCTCCACTCTTCTTTAATGTTATCAAATATAACTGCAATTTCCTCAACCAACACTCAATATTCATATAACCTATGACACTATACACATGACCACATTCCATATGAAAGCCCTGCACAGTAGCACTCTACAGTGAAAGCAGCTTGTTTTATAAAAAAAGGGGGGCGGGCTTATTGAAGTTAAATTCTCTGTTTTTCACAAATTAGAATAACCATCATTGCCTAGATGCATGCAACTTGGGTATTCGTCTTGGACATCGAGGTTGAAATTTTCAAAAACAAACAAACAGCATTGACCTAATTCTGCTCCTTCTGAAGGTCAATGCTGAGTGTTTTTGAAAATCCTTTTCTGATATCTTGGTTAATCATAAAACCCCTGCTACATATTTACGAGATGCTTTCCCAGGGATAGCCAGGGTTGTGAGGCACCTCGCCACCATCTGCCTTTAGCTTAAGTCTTGTCTGTGTCTGCTGGGAATCAGCTCCCTGAAACTACCAGGCTCTGGCAACAAAAGTACTGCCTGCCAGGCCTCCACAGGCCCTACTCTGTCTGTATAAGTTAGCGATAGGCACACACCAACCTGGATGCCTGGAGAACTTGCCTCTGTTCCACTGAACAAGCACAGAACTCTGAAACTACTTCCTTGGGAATAATGTACATACCAGCTTGCAAGATTCAAGTTGGGATCACCACTCCACTTAACAGAGATTATATAATTTTCTAAGTACTATCTATAATCTAGTGAAAACATGAATAAGTTTATCAAAGAACAGAGGTTCAAGTGATAGAGCAAGAATATTGGTAACAAATGGTTGCATTTAAAACAAAATCATAACATGCTTTCTGGATCCTAAACTTAACTCACAAGACATTCCCCTGTCTCCTACAAGATAGCTTACCCCACATCCTTTTCTTGGCATTTTCAACCAGTTTGGCTGAGATCCCTTCTCATAAGACCCCCAGTGATTGTCCTCACAGACTGTAGAAATAATTGGGGATTCACCTGCACTCCAGGTATAGTTTCCAAAAGTTAATTGTTTTAATCCTAAACAGGATTACCCCTGCTGCTTTTGGTTTTTCCCCTTCTGCACAAGCAATCTATTGATTAGCCTTTTGCTGAGACTATAAATAGGGTGACCAGGTGTTCAATTTTTGCCCGGAACACCTCGTCAAAAAGGGACCCTGGAGGCTCCAGTCAGCACTACCGACCAAGCCACTGAAAGTCCGGTCAGCAGTGCTAAAACAGACTAGTCCCTACCTGTCCTGGCTGGCACAGCACTGCACCCCAGAAGCAGTCAGCAGTGAGTGGGCAGGGGGAAGAGAGCAAGCCACTGAGGGAGGGGGAATGTAGTGGGCAGGGGCAGGGCTAGGGTGTTCAGTTTTGTGGGACTAGAAAGTTAGCAACTGTAACTATAAATGGGCATCCATTGTGAATCATACAATACTTAATTCGCACATGACCAGCCAGAATAAGATAATGTCTCTTCCCCCACTTCCTGTCAGGGGTATGTGTATCACTTTTTAGACCTAGAGAATGTAATTTTCAGTATTTAGACATAACTTCACATGTTTTCTGTACATCCATCTCACAATGGTTATGACCAGTGTGACACAGCTTTCATTACAGACCTTGCATTACATTATTTGGTGGACTAGTAGGTAGATGCCAGATCCAAGGGATTCCCGTAATTCTTATGTATCGCTCTGCCAGTTGGCATCAAGAAGTCATCAAATTACACATATGCCAAACCAGAGCCTAAATAAGGCATCTGAACAACAAAGCACAGCAGTTGAGCATTTACTCACAAGAGTAGCCTCATGACTTTCATGTTGACCAAAGTGAACTGCACAATCCACCCTTTCAAAATAAAATAGCAAGTCTCATCCCCTGCCATAGTACCAAACATTAGCAACGTCTATTCTGAAACAGACATTCAGAGTTTTCCACTGACAATTGACATGCACAAATTATTATTTTTTTCCAAAATAGAGAAATAAGTTTAGTCAAAAATTTTAAACTGAGTTGTCTGGGTGTCCAATTCCCTCAGGTTTTGAAATGTTCTGCCAAGTGATGTAAGAAAGGAGGCTTTTTTTTTAAACCAAACAGACATTTCAAGTTGCAAACTCTTCAAAAAGTACCAATTTCCCATTTGTAGGAGTGAGACTGAGGGTACGTCTACACTGCACGATTATTTCGAATTAGCTTAAACCGATATTACAAAACAGATCTAATAAAATCGGTTTAGCGCGTCCACAGTGGGATC
>NC_133771.1:99804542-99864459 GCF_003597395.2 Chelonoidis abingdonii
TTAACTCGATATTAATGACGACGTCGTGTGAACGGATACAGCGTTAAATCGGTATATCGGCCATTAAACCGATTTAAAGTCGCAGTGTAGACCTGGCCTTAGTCCCTCAGGAGCCCTAAGTCTCATTAAAAAGTCAATGCAATTTAGACTCCCCAGGACAAAGTTTTCAGAAGTGACTAAGTGACCTAGGAGCCTAAGTCCTACATTCAAAAAGCTTTAGGGGCAAAGGACATAATGCAAGTAAATATGACAAGCGCTTAAGTGCCTAGGTTACTTTGGAAACTGAGAATTATACTCCTAAAAATCACTCAAAATTATATCCAAAGTCCATTTTTACCATATACTAGATTCTCCATCACCAGTCATTACAATTCATAGGGGATTCAGGCTTCCAAGCTTTTACTGTAGTTTGGTTTCCTGTTAAAATAACATTTTTACAAACGTGTGTGTGTGTGTTTGCATTCACTATCTCAGTATTGTTTACACTGTCCAAAAACAACCTTCTATGGGGAAAACTCAATATTTCCCATCCCACTGTTTTTTTTGATGATTTACATAATTTTCTGCCAATAATTCTGTACTTTGCAAATTATAAAGTTTCCTTCCTCACTGCAATTTCTTCAACATTACTTGTGAGACAATTTTATGGCCCTGCCGTGGGGTTCACTCACCACTAGCACACCTCCTTGGCGTTACATCTGGGGGATCAGCTTCTTTGAGGTCAGATGCCCCCTTTCTGATGGTTGCTCACACCACATCCCTCTTCACTTTACAGGGCTTGCGCTGCTCTCTGTCTGACGGAGCTCTCCATCACAGACCAGTGCATAGTCCTCCCTTTCCTTAGTACCAGACAAAATCCTCATGCCACTCTAGACAGTCTTCCAGTCCAAGGCCAGGTCCTGTGCAACTTTACCAGAAGCTGGTAGAGGAATCTGGGTCCATTCATCACTCTGGGATTCAGCCCAGTGATCTTACATCTAGAAACTACAGGATACTTGCTCCCAGACCTTGTTGCTATTTCCCCAGACTCCTTCCTTATGCCCTTCTCTATCTTCTAGCCCCATCTTCTGGGTCTACCAGCCCAAATTCTCTCCTCCCAGGAAGAAACTGTAAACTGCTTCTTTCTTCAGCATCTCACTAGCCTCACACACAAGACCCGTCTCCTAGGGAGTGACTACAGACTACTTCCTCAGCAACCCTCTTATGTTCTCAGCTTGCAGGCTTTGTATAAGCTCAGGCTGCCTCTGCCCAGCTGGGCTTCATCATCAATCAGCCCATCAGTCCCTGGCTCTTCCCAGGTGCAGCCTGTCACGTTAATTGTCCTAACAACCTGCTGAGCTGCATGGACATCGCATCACAGGCCCATAATCTTGTAAGGGGTATAATAGAAACTCTGTAACATATATTGAGCATCTAGCTGGCTGCAGGTGGAGCACTGTTCTTGGTGTACGCTACTATTCCATTATTCCTCTTTCATTGGGAAATCAGAAGTTTTGGCCCATTTGTACTTATAGTTAATTTTGTTAGTTTTATTCAAACTATGGAAGCTTTTATATACTCTACCCGCAATCACTTTTCACTAAGAGTCCAGAAATAAAATAGTCTGAATCAGCCATTCTAGGAGCTATTTGTCCTTTCTTCCCTCTGTGACAAAACTATGTAACTGAAAATATAAGGGGAATTACAAAGTCCCTTCCTGTTTCTGGTAGATATTGTTTAGATATTTTCCCAATATCTAAACAAATACTTTGCCTCAGTCTTTAATGAGGCTAATGAGGAGCTTAGGGATAATGGTGGGACGACAAATGGGAATGAGGATATGGAAGTAGATATTACCACATCCGAGATAGAAGCTAAACTTGAACAGCTTAACGGGACAAAATCGGAGGGCCCAGATAATCTTCATCCAAGAATATTAAAGGAACTGGCACATGAAATTGCAAGCCCATTAGCAAGATTTTTTAATGAATCAGTAAATTCATTGGTTGTACCATACGACTGGAGAATTGCTAACATAGTTCCTATTTTTAAGAAAGGGAAAAAAAGTGATCCGAGTAACTATAGGCTTGTTAGTTTAACATCTGTAGTATGCAAGCTTTTGGAAAAAATTTTGAACGAGAAAGTAGTTGAGGTCAAGGGTAATTGGAACAAAATACAACATGGTTTTACAAAAGGTAGATCGTGCCAAACCAACCTGATCTCCTTCTTTGAGAAAGTAACAGATTTTTAGAAAAAGGAAACGCAGTGGATCTAATTTACCTCTATTTCAGTAAGGCATTTGATATGGTTCCACATAGGGAATTATTAGTTAAATTGGAAAAGATGGGGATCAATATGAAAACTGAAAGGTGGATAAGGAACTGGTTAAAAGGGAGACTACAATGGGTCATACTGAAAGGTGAACTGTCAGGCTGGAAGGAGGTTACTAGTGGAGTTCCTCAGGGATCGGTTTTGGGACCAATCTTATTTAATCTTTTTATTACTGACCTTGGCACAAAAAGTGGGAATGTGCTAATAAAGTTTGCGGACGACACAAAGCTTGGAAGGTATTGCTAACACAGAGAAGAACAGGGAATATCATACAGGAAGATCTGGATACTTTGTAACTGGAATAAGAGTAATAGGAATGAAATTTAATCGTGAACAGAGCAAGGTCATGCATTTAGGGATTAATAACAAGAATTTGGTATAAATTGGGAACACATCAGTTAGAAAAGTAACAGAGGAGGAGGAAGGACTTTGAGTATAGGTTTGATATAGATGACTATGAGACGCCAGTATGAATGGCATTAAAAAAGCTAATGCGATTTTAGGATGCATCAGGCGAGGTATTCCAGTAAAGATAAGGAGGTATTAGTCCCCCATTATCAAAGGCAACTGGTGAAGACCTGCATCTGGAATACTGTGTGCAGTTCTGGTCTTCCCGTGTTTCAGAAGATGAATTCCAAACCTGGAACAGGTAAAAAGAAGGGCTACTAGGAATGATCCGAGGAATGGAAACTGTCCTTATGAAAAGGAGACGAAAGAGCTTGGTTGTTTACTCTAACCAAAAGAAGACTGAAGAAGATATGATTGGCTCTCGTATAAATATATCAGAAGGATAAATAGTAGGGAGGGAGAGGAATTAATTTAAGTTAGTGCCACTGTAGGACACAAAGAACAAATGGACATAAACTGGACACTAGGAAGTTTAGACTTGAACTTAGACAAAAGTTTCTAAAGCATTAGAGGAGTGAAGTTCTGGAACAGCCTTCCAAGGGGAGTAGTGGGGCAAAAGACATATCTGGCTTCAAGCACTCACTTGATAAGTTTTTATGGAGGGGATGGTATGATGGACAGCTAATTTTGACAATTAATGATCTTGATTTTAGTAGGTAAATAGCCCAATGGTCTGTGTGGATTTAGATGGGGTGGATCGAGTTACTACAGAGAATTCTTTCCTGGGTGCTGGCTGGGAGTCTTGCCCACGCTGCCGGGTTAACTGATCACCATAATTTGGTGTTCGGGAAGGAATTTTCCTCCAAGGAAGATAGCAGAGGCCCTGGAAGTTTTTCACCTTCTTTGCAGCATGGGACACGGTCACTTGCTGGAGGATTCTCTGCACCTTGAGGTCTTTAACCATGATTTGAGGACTTCAATAACTCAGACATAGGTTAGAGGTTTGTTACAGGAGTGGGTGGGTGGGTGAGATTCTGTGGCCTTCATTGTGCAGGAGGTCAGACTAGATGACCATAATGGTCCCTTCGACCTTAAGTCTATGAAGCTATGAACATGCAGTTTAATAAATCCTTCATTCTAAAAGAAGCTACTCTAACATTTTGTACCACTTTCTACTAATCTGCTTTTCCAATTATTTAAAACCTCACACAAAAATATTAAGTTCAGTCATGAGAATAATAGGCATTACAGTCTCTCATTTTTTTTCTGTATAGAAGCCTGTACCGTGTGCATTGTCATAATTAAGGGACATTGCTTAAATCTGTATTTCTTACCCTTGAAGGAGTTGGTGCAAATTAACTTAACCCTAGTGGTGGATTTCTGGTCGTGATCAGAAGACCTATTACCCCTCTAACACCTTGGGTCACCTGACCTTTTATTTAATCATGGTTTCAATACTCTGTCAGGCCTGCAGCCCTAGAGACTTCATTTTCCTTATCTGAAATGTTGCTCTTATACCCTCTTATACTAACTGTTCTTAGTACAGTGAAAAAGCATCCAATGATTCTATAATCACTAAGAATTTCAGAGTATTGATATAATCATAGACTTTCAAACAGGACCTCCCATATACAAGAGGTACCTGTTGCACACAAAGATGACAATATTTTGGTGGCTTGTACAGATGCATCTTCTTTATAGGGAATGGCTCTTTGTTCTGATTTGTGTCTCCCTTCTGCCTGGGACTGTCAGCAGCAAAAAAGGCTGGGTTCGTTTTCTAAGGGTACCTTCTGAAAAACTCAGATAACACTGAATCAAGCCCTCGCCAAGGAAGCTGGCCTGGGAAACTGTATTTACCACCCAGGGCTATTCATAAATCAACAAACTCTATTAGGTAAGACCCATGCCTCCCTGGATGTATTGGCAATAGTTTTAACTTCTGTCCTCCTCTCACAGCTGTGAGAGGCCAATGTATTCTAGACACTTCCCTCTTCTCCACTCAGCCCCCAATGACTTCTTAAAGCAAAAGAAACAGGTATTAATTTAAGAAATGTTATGAATTCCCCATGTGATAATGGTCAATATGTAAGTCATGATGTGCTTAGCCTACACTGGAGAAATGTACTGTTTCTGGATCCATTTGAACCACATAGAACACTCATGAAAAACATCCAAGTGCTCTAACCAGTTTTTATGTGCTCTAAGAACTGTTTGTAGCCAGCTATGTTTTCAACCAGGCTACGAACTGGTTCAGTGTGAACTGTATTAGTGCCCTTGTGCATGTGGAACAGGTGAGTTTTACTAGATCTACACTGATGTCCCAGAGTGCACCACTAGCCCTTCAAAGTCTCCCAGAATCCACCTGCTTCCGGGATTTGTACAGAGAAACATGGGATAGGTACCTGAAGGGCACTGCAACTGAAATGGTTTAGTTCAGTGATATTCTAGATGTAAGACAAAAGATTCTTAAATTGAATCAGCCTCGCTAATTTTGGCCTAAGGAATCATTTGTGTTCAAACTGGTTCTATACAACTGGTTTATTTACTTCTGTTCTCTGAGTCCATAAATATGCTATTGAAGTAATTTTGCTGTTTATTTTAGATCTTCTGTCTCACCAACTACACTATACTTTGTGATGGGCCCCACTCCTGGCCCCAGCTCGAGTGGGGCAGGGAGGCATGGACAGGGATAAGGGGGGGACGTGACCCTCAAAAGTTTTGTGACCACTGGTACAGGCTTCTCAAATTCTAGGCTGGGCAGACAGACAGAAGAAGCAAGACAGCTGGATTTCAGACACTGTGAGACTCCCACTCAGTGGAACTACTGCTGCACTGTGTCTCCTCTCATCCTACTTCTCATGCCCTGCTGGAGTAGTCAGCGGCTGGGGTTGCAGGAACAAAGTTGTACATACCCAATGAGCACTGGTGGATGCAGAAGAGGAGTTCCCCTTCCAGTGGCTACCGCAGCAATGGTAGGTACACATGTGCCACAGAAACTGTCTTAGCAAGCAGCAGCTAGAATGATGATTCTTTGGCTTTCACTTCAAACATAGCTGATTCCTTCACATAGCTGATTCCTTCACATAAAAGGTGTGTATCTTTAGCTCCCTTTGTTTCATGTACCACATACCTGGTAATAACATGAAAGGACACTTTCTAAAACTAAACTTATTAAGAGAACAACTTACAGAGGTGGTGCAGCTTCAGTTAGCGTTCCAACCACGTACACCCACAATGACTTCTTGGTGCCTCCTCTAAACTCTTCCCTTCTGCAACCTGTGCTCCTCTCTCCAAGTTCCATTCAGATTGCTAAACCACCAGCTTCATCCTAGGGAAGTGCAGCCCAGAAATTTCTTTTTAAAATGAAAACCAAGTCTTCTTCAAGGGCACCAGAGACTGGAACTCACCATCACCTAGGAGGAACACTCACATGGAGGACCAAACTCCTGAGGTATGAAAGTCATCAGGGCATGAGGATAGCATTCTCCTGCTAAAATACTAATGTTTTAGATTTTTGCGAGCCTGCAGACACATAACAAGCACTTGCAAATTCATGATAACATTTGCAACCCACCTTTAAAAAAATGCTTGCAAGTATTGTATGCCAAGCTGCACTTGGACTTTCAAAACAGTGTCCACGCAGAACATTACTGCAGGGTGAGTCAGTGTGCTGTAGATTGACATTGCCCCCACAGTAATCTACCATGTAAACAAACTCTTAGGGAGTGAAGCACATGAGTAAATGTAACCTTTGGGTGGGATAGAGTTCACTTCATTGTCCTCCTCCAGTGCCTAAAAGAAACCCAATTCCCACAGAAAAGTAGCTGGAGACCAAGAATTTGGCCTCTAAGGATTTTCAGCAAGGATTGCACAGGGTCAGCCTCCCCACATTCAAATCCCAAAAGGAACTAAAGAAATTAATTTAATTAAATACTTTATAAAATAACCATGTTATGTTATAAAAATTAAATTATTATTTGTTTATCATAAGATTTTATAATCTACATAGATCTACATAAAATCTCAACAGTTCAGTCTCCACCGAAACAGTGAGAAGAAACTGAGAGTTCCCAAAAGCATAGGTTGAGTTCACTTGAATCTCTGTTACAGTCTTTGATCACCAAATCTATAGTCTGCTGAGTCAAAAACAACATCTTCCCTCCACTTGCTTGCAGGAATCTTCAGTTGGAATTCATGCAGACCCTTCCTCTTCTGAAATCACTGTTAGCCAGTCAGCTAACTGATTAATCGAGTATAGATTTAAAAAGAGTATCCCATTACAAGAAAATACAAAACTGAGAGTAGCAAAATATAAATGACTCTTTCCCCATTACTACTTTAAAGGAAAGTTGATGAATTGCACTAGTTTAGACAATTTAACTAGAACAGTTTGGCTAAAATCAAAACAACATTCAGAGCATACAATTAAAATAGAAGAAATTATTTTCCCTTCTAATCTCCCCTTGCTATTATTAACATTACCCAGGTTTCCCTGTTAGAGGGTTAACAATATCACTAACCTGCTGCAAAATGCTTCAGAGTTAGGGACAACAACCTGCTTTCTGCTCCTGGGCTCTGCTTTTCCCAACTCACACATGGCACATGGCCCTTTGTAAAGCAGCTGCCCTAACTGCCCTTATGGAGTCTGACCTCAGTAACAGGAAACCTATTGAAGCATACCCCATATTACCCCAACCAAAATCCAGATGCTTCTGGATGTGGAGGGTTAAATCTGCCTAGCAACAATGACCCAGACACAACTCACTCCTATCACCCACATGGGTCTCCTAAAGAGATATCTCCCTATTGGGCACATGGGTTACATAAACTTCCTACCCACCTCATCCTCTTGTTTGATAAACTCTTTCAAATATGTTCTCTCTCGTTTGATTTGTCACTGTTGGTGTTATGTCATGTGAACTTGCCTTTAAACAGAATCAATAGTCTGGGTTTAAAAGCTCTTCATACATACTTGGACCTGCAGTACAAAATGTGCACAACCTTATATGCCTATTAAGAGGAACCTCAGGAGAACAATGTGGGAGCGGGGGCTGGCACGTGTGTCATATGGTTACCCTTTCTTCTATCCTCCTCCAATTGATAAGGAAGCATAAGAAACATTTAGGGTATGTCTGCACTGTGAAATTAGGTTGAATTTATAGAAGTCATTTTTTTAGAAATTGTTTTTATACAGTTGATTGCGTGTGTCCCCACACAAAATGCTCTAAGTGCATTAAGTCGGAGGACTGTGTCCGCAGTACCAAGGCTAGCGTCGACTTCTGGAGCATTGCACTGTGGGTAGCTGTGGGTAGCTATCCCACAGTTCCTGCAGTCTCCGCTGCCCAATGGAATTCTGGGTCGAGATTCCAATGCCTGATGGGGCAAAAACAGTGTTGCGGGTGATTCTGGGTACATGTCGTCAGGCACCACTCTCCCTCCCTCCCTCCGTGAAAGCAAAGGCAGACAATGGTTTTGCGCCTTTTTTCCTGGGTTACCTGAGCAGATGTCATACCACAGCAAGCATGGAGCCTGCTCAGCTCACCGTCACCATACATCTCTTTGGTGCTGGCAGATGTGGGACTGCATTGCTACACAGCAGCAGCTCATTGCCTTTTGGCAGCAGATGGTGCATTACGATTGGTAGCCATCATCGTCATACTCCTGGGTGCTCTTTTAGCTGACCTTGGTGAGGTCAGTCAGGGCATGTGGGTAGACTCAGACAGGTCATTCCCATCTTCTGGCGAGCAGCCATGAGATGATGATGGCTAGCAGTCCTACTTCACCATCTTCTGGCGAGCAGCCAGGAGATGACGCTGGCTAGCAGTCATACTGCACCGTCTGCTGCCAGCCTAAGATGTAAAAGATAGATGGAGTGGATCAAAACAAGAAATTGACCCAGCAATGCGCACATCATGCTGATGAGCTCTGCATGGTCACTTGTGGTGATCAGCTCACCACACTTTCCAAATAGGAAATGAAATTCAAAAGTTCACGGGCCTTTTCCTGTCTCCCAGAGCATCTGAGTTGAGAGCTCTGTCCAGAGCGGTCACAATGGAGCACTCTGGGATAGCTCCCGAAGGCCAATACCATCGAATTGCATCCACACTACCCCAAATTCGACCCGGCAAGTCCGATTTCAGCGCTAATCCCCTTGTTGGAGGTGGAGTAAAGAAACTGATTTAAAGAGCCCTTTAAGTCAAAAAAAAGGGCTTTATCATGTGGACGGGTCCAGGCTTAAATCGAAGTAACGCTACTAAATTTGACCTAAAATCATAGTGTAGACCATGCCTCAGTCTCTCTCAGGCCTGGTCTACACTACGCGTTTAAATCGATTTAAAGAGCGTTAAATCGATTTAACGCTGTACCCATCCACACTACAACACCCTTTATGTCGATATAAAGGGCTCTTTAAATCGATTTCTGTACTCCATCTCGACGAGAGGAGTAGCACTAAATTCGATATTAACATATCGGATTACGGTTAGTGTGGACGGAAATTGACGTTATTGGCCTCCAAGCCTGGTTTTATCCCACAGTGTACCACTGACCGCTCTGGACAGCAATCTGAACTCGGATGCAGCGGGCAGGTAAACAGGAAAAGCCCCACGAACTTTTGAATTACATTTCCTGTTTGCCCAGCGTGAGCTCTGATCAGCACGGGTGGCGATGCAGTTCTCAAATCCAAAAAGAGCTCCAGCATGGACCGTACGGGAGATACTGGATCTGATCGCTTTATGGGGAGACAAATCTGTTGTATCAGAGCTCCGTTACCAACACGAAATGCCCAAAGCGTTCGAAAAAAATCTCCAGGCTACACAGCGCTGCGTGACAAGCGTAACGGGAAGCCAGAGACTCAAATGGACGCTCATGAGGAGGGATGGGTACTGAGGACTCCAGCTATCCCACAGTCCACAGCAGTCTCTGAAAAGTATTTGCTTCTTGGCTGAGCTCCCAATGTCTGTAGTTCAAAACACATGTCTGGCGTGGTTCAGGGAATAGCTCCTCAGTTCCCCCCACACACACACCATTTGAAGAAAAGGGAAAGATCATTTCTTTCGACTTCTTTCAGTGTCACCCTATGTGTACTGAATGCTTGCTGGTAGACGCGATGCTACAGCAGTGAAAGCACTATCTGCTCCTCTCCCCCTCCCCGGTGTAGACGTGCAGTAGGAGACAGGTAACCGTCCTCATGAACCCCATGCCTCTAATTGCTCAATATCATGAGGGAATGATTCCTGGTTATCCCAGTAGATAGGACAGAACGGCTAATAAGCATCTTCATCTAGCAACTGGGGCTTCAGCCCCCTCCCTTTCCTGTGTAAAGAAAAGATTCTGTACTGCCTGGACTGTCATAGCCCCGGGAGGCTGCCTCCCCCTCATTTATCTCACTAACAAGTCTCTGTTTCTTATTCCTGCATCTTTATAACTTCATGAACAAATGGGGGGACACTGCCACGGTAGCCCAGGAAGGTTGGGGAGGAGGGAAGCAACGGGTGGGTTGTTGCAGGGCACCCCTGTGAATACTGACACGGTGCAGCTGTGCTCTGATACACTGGTCCTCTAATACACTTGCTCCTTATCTAGCAGGACTGACTCTATTTTAGAAACCATAAGGAGGGATTGACTCACTTCCAAGTGAGTCAATCCCAATTTGCTTTTGCGTTGCGCCCCCGGCCGATTTCAGCCAGGGGCACTCATGATAGCAGCAGACAGTACAGAGGGGAAGAGATAACCATCATCTCATTGCCAGTTTCTCCGGCAGTAGACTCACAGAACGACGGTAACCATCTCTGCATATTGCAAAAGCAAGTGAATGCTGCTGTGTAGCGCTGGAGTATCGCCTCCTCCACGGCATCCAGTACACATACGGTGCTGGAAAAAAAAATGCTGAACGGGCTCCATGGTTGCCGTGCGTATGGCGTCTCCCAGGCAATCCAGGAAAAACGGCACGAAAGGATTGTCAGCTGATGTTTTCCCGAGGAAGAATGACTGACGACATTTACCCGAACCCCCGCGACAATAAGATTCAACCCTGAATTCCAAGGGGCGGGGGAGACCTGCCTTGGGTATTTACTATGGGATAGCTACGGAAGTGCTACCCACAATGCAACACTTCAGAAATCGATGTTAGCCTCGGAGCATGGACGCACAACGCCAAATTACTGTGCCTAGTGTGGCCGCATGAAATCGAAATTATATCAGTTTTATAAAACCGATTTTAGCAAATTCGATTTTATCCCGTAGTGTAGATGTGGCCTCAGTCTTATATACACACACACACCTTCCCTTCCCACCACAGCGTAGTGAGAGTTTTTCTATTGTTTAGTCTCTCTCCCGGCATTTTGGGCAGATTCAGCAATAACTAATTTTCTCTTGGTCCCCTGCCCCCTCATGAACTTCACCATTAGTGCTTCCCTGTTACCAAGTTTTGAAATGTTACCATTTCAGTGGATCCTCAGAACATCAAAGAACCTTACAATGTAAAGGGAAATTCCTTTCTCATTTCTAGCCTCAGGTTTTAAGGTCTCCGTTGACTGGTTGGATCCTTTTACTCTTTTCTAGAACTGCCTGCTTGTGGGGGAGGCAAGCCTGGGGAACAGATGAAAGAGAGAAAAGTAAGGAGCAATGTGGTAAGGAAACAAAAGCTTTGGATATTCTTTGTACTGATTTTGCTGCAAAGTGTACTCATCAGTGTGATATGTTTTCATGCACCATCAGCCTCCATGTCCTGCTGAACCATGAAGAAAATGTTCCCAAAGAAAAGGGACTTCACCGAAGGAAAAAATAAATATTTTCACCATTGCAATTTATTATGAAATCCTGACTGTTTTCAAGATTTTTGTCAACGTTCCACTTTCCGTGGAGCCATAAAGTACTTGTGAGAAATTAACAAAAACATTGTTATTATGCCATTTGTTTCCTTTGATAAAAGATCTCACTAGCATCTTTCAACTAAACGGCCTCTGCCCAGTTCCTGTGTTCCAGAGCTCACGTCAGTATCCACCTCAGCCTATAACACTGGTCTTCAAAGTTTGCAAGGGCTCCAGGACAGACACAGTGGATACCAGAAATGTCTGGCTCATGCCAGTCATCCTTGACTGAGACTACAGACCTGCCAGCCCAGTTACTGAAAAATATTTCTTACATGCCGGGCAGTGACTTAGCATACATCAGAAATACAAGCCACTAAAAAACACTGTTGTGGGTAAAAACCATAAACATCTCTTTGAAAAAAGAGTGTCTGGTCTCTAATGTAACCACTGAAACACAGTGGACAGAGGAAAGACAAGAATCCTGGCAGGAGATGTGACACCTTTAGAATAACAGCATTGCTATAGTGTACGTAATTCTTGTATGGAGCAATCAAAACGTCACTAACCTGCATGTGTGCACATGCACACACCCACGAGTGCACACACATGCACAGCACCAGGTATATACCAACATTTACATTTCTCTCTAAATGAAGAGGAGCTGCCAGTCTACATTCTATAAAGTCCATTCTTATCTACCCAAGTTTTTGCATGGAATGTCCTTGATTATTTGGTTAATAAAAGAGAAGAATAGGGGAAAAAATCAGAGCCCTCTAGCTGCCAGAGCCTGTAATTTTCTTGATCCAACACTATACACTTGTGGAAATTGTGCATTCCTTGATGTAGAGCTGTTGGCTTGACACGTATTGATGAGTATCTCTCCAGAGGGGGAAGAGGCAGAGAGGAATTGGAGCCCTGATGAGTATGTCTCCTTGTTTAGAGTCTAGTTGTCTAGCCTACTTGTTTGAGAAAGTTATGAAAAGCTGAAAAAAGGGGCATTAAATAGAAGCTGGAACTCAACCTTAACTATAGCATGCTCTCCATGCTCACAGTATAATATTCCAGATATACTAGCTACACAAAGACAAAGCAAGACAGTATTATTTATACTGTCATCACCCAAGTATGTTATGTTCCAGCTTCTCCCACTCTTAGTTTTAAACACATGATGAACACTAGTCTTCCAGTAAAGACAACGTGGTACTTGGCCAGAGTGGTGGAATAAGAGACATGATTCTTTTCATGTTGGACCCTGCTGCATAATACTTCTCAACATACAAAGTAAACTTTATGCAGGATTATTGCCATACCTGTTTTATTATGTAAGCTGATACTGTACCGTGTACTAATGTTTAGGCTACTCATAATATAACCTATACATTTTATATGGAGGGAAATGTACCCTCTGTCAGCCTTCATTTGAAATTTTAGCTAGCAAAGCAGCAAAATAAAATGTCTAATTAATTTCATCTGCCTTGCACTTGCATTTTGAAACAGGCAGTAAATGTCTTCCAACAGAGACATAGAACCCAGACGTGACATACAGTGGCTGCTAAAGGAAATTCATAGTAAGTGTGTGAGCCTTCCATGAATGTCTTACAGTGCATAGCCAGGTTTGTCATACTACTGATTTCAGCACTTCATGAGCTATACAGATTGCACACAACCTTTCCTAGTCACCTCAGGCTAATGAGAGATTGCAAGTTCTACATGGACAAAGTGTTTTATTCTTTGGGGCAAGGGAATGAGGAAGCCCCCTGCATACCCATTATAGCAATACTCTCCTAGTCATATTTTTGCTATCCTCACTAGAGGGAGAGTGCCAGAGAGAGAAACAGGAAACCAGGAACAAAAACATACATGAAATAAGTTGAAAACCTTTTCCAAATGTTCTCAAGAGTCCAACTCAACCTACATGTGCTAATAGTACTGTTTACCGTAGACCTTCTGCTAAACATACAGTTCTGATGAGTCCCTACAGAGCTTCCCTTATTGTGGTAACAGTAGTAATTAAATATAATCTGATACGTTAAGGGACATTGTGAAAAGTGGTAGGCCTAAAGTTAGACTATTAATTTACTTTGTCTGCCATGAACAAATCACACCAATCTTCCTCTCCTCTGCTGAAGAGGGTACTGTAATGAATCCCAGTCTCATAAGTGTTTGGTGTATGAATCTTGTACGTTTCATTGTCAGCTGAGAAGTGTAGAGCAGATGAGCAGATGTGCTCAGATGCTAGTCAGTGGATGAAGGGGTGGCTCCAGGCACCAGCATGCCAAGCGCGTGCTTGGGGCAACAAGCCGGGGGGGGTGCTCTGCCGGTTGCCGCGAGGGCAGCAGGCAGGCTGCCTTCGGCGGCATGCCTGCGAAGGGTCTGCTGGTTCCGCGTCTTCAGCGGACCTCCTGCAGACACGCCTGCGGGAGGTCCGCTGAAGCCACGGGACCAGGGACCTCTCGCAGGCAAGCCACCGAAGGCAGCCTGCCTGCCATGCTTGAGGCGGCAAAATGCCTAGAGTATCAGAGGGGTAGCCGTGTTAGTCTGGATCTGTAAAAGCAGCAGAGAATCCTGTGGCACCTTATAGACTAACAGACGTGAATGCCTAGAGCCGCCCCTGAGTGGATGGATGGTGTTGGTCCCCAGACAATGAGAAAGACAACGTGGCGAGGTAATGTCTTTTGTAGATAGGCAAGACATAGATGTGATGTGTAATGCAAATGTGCATATGCATACACATGTGCCATGAGCTTGACTTGTTTCCTGACTCTTTTTCAACTGGGATAAAATGCCTCAGAGCAAAACTGTCATTTTTAGTAAAACTCACAGTTCTCCTTGTATTTATATACACTATATTGCATGCATAAGTGCATTAATTGAAGATTAAAGTTGCATGGCATACCACGTCGAAGCCAGGAAGTCAAGGCTGCATGCACAATCTTAACTCATTCCCTTGTGCATATAGCGAATGTCATTTTTTCCCACTTTCAACATGCTTTAAGCATGTGCGTGTGCACGCGTACGCGCACACACACACACACACACCAACAAACAAGATGAACCTAGAGCTGAAATTTTTGTGCATGGAAATTTCTCATAAAAATGACCTTTTGTAAAAACAGAAGTTTTGAGGGGGGGGGAAATTGGCAACATTTTCAAAATTTTCCATTGTAGCAAAAAAAAAAAAAAAAAGTTAATCTATATGTGTATCAAAAAAATTATTAAAATTGTTTTAAAAATGTTATGTTTACCAAAAAGTTTTACCACTAAAAACATAGGGGTTTTTTTTCATTTAAAATTTTAATAATGTTTTCAAAAATGATTTTGAAAAAATGTTGGTAAAAAATTCGAACAGTTTTGTGAAAAATGGCTCTATTTGGAACCCCCCAAAACAGTGAGAACTTCAAAATCTGAAAGTTTTTCACAAAACGTTTTATGGGATTTTTTTTAACCAACTGTAGTTGAACTGTTTTCATTTAAATTTACACACACACACACTCTCTCTCTCTAAGAATTTGGCAGGGACCAAATATGAAAAATTTTACCCTGAAAGTTTCCAAAAGTTATGAAAGTCTGAAAGCAGGATGCTATAAGTGGAAACAGTGAAGCAACCCTAGAGAAGTCATTCCTGTTCCAGTTATTAAATACAGTGTTATTTTCTCTCTTTTCATTATGATATATTTCTTTAAGATTGAGACAAGTAGTTCTGTTTTTAGTTTATCTATGTCATTTAGACAGAATCACTTCTTAATAGCTTTCCTCTGCTAATAGGATAAACATTTGTTATCTTTCTTATGCAGCCAGTGAGTACTTCACAGACTCTTCACAAAAATTCCACTGCACTACTGCAAAAACAGACCTGAAAACATTTTAACCTATTATCCTTACCTACTGAAACCGTTGTTGGTGTTTGTGTGCCCTTGTCTGTTTCTGTCTATATTGGGTTTCTGTCTATTATTGACATAGGCAAATTTTGTCATTATACATACTAAATGCAGCATAATTATTTACTTTATCTTGTATCTGAAGAAAACTCATCCTGCTTCCTTGCACTTTTTGGTATCAATATTTACTAGCAGCTGTATCTCCTTTAGCTCTTTTTAATCATTCTATATAAAAAGGAACAGCAATTCACCTCACCTTCTTTTGGCTCAATTTCCCCATCTGTAAAATGGGGATAATGACACTTGACGTCCTTGGAAAAGCATTTTGAGATCCATGGATGAAAAAGCACTATATAAGAGCTAGATATTATTACTATTATTATTCCAGTACATTTATGCTGACTTGGAGTTGAACCACATTAACTGTCCACAAAATATTACCAATGGGGTTGAGGAATGACTGCAACAAAAGTTAGGTAAGCTATGACATTGTCTACCAGAAGGCACAAAAATATATGTGGAATTTCATAGTTTCAATGATTTTTAAGGCCAAAAGGAACCATTCAGGGCCGGCTTTAGGCACCATGGGGCCCCGATTCGAAGGAGCTGCCGCCGCAATGATTGAGCTGCCGCCGCTGACAGTGCCAGGATTTTGGTCACAGCTCATTCGCCTGCTGGTGCCTTAAGTGGCATTTCGGCGGAGGGACCTTCCTCCACGGCAGCGATTGAGCTGCCACTGCAGACAGTGGCAGGACTTTGGCGGCAGCTTCTTCAGAACCTTGCGGGGCCCTCTTAGGAGCGCGGGGCCCGATTCCAGGGAATCAGCTGAATCGCCCTAAAGCCAGCCCTGGAACCATTAGATCTTCTAGTCTGACCTTCTCAATACCACAGGCAACAGAATTTCATCCAATTATTCCTGTGTTGCACCCACTAGCTTCTGTCTGGTGAAAGCATATCTTCCAGAAAGGCATCAAATTTTGATCTGAAGATTTGAAGAGGTGGAGAGATGGATTTGAGTGCTGCAGTTCCTGCCTTCTTTTCCCTTTTCGTTGATAGTAAGTAGTCTTTGTTTGTGGTTAGTCATTTTGGGGCAGGGGTGTGGTTTACATTGTGTGATTGTTTGTGCATGTGTACACACGGCTGCGCACATATGCTTGCAAAGTTTAATTACAAGCCAGTGCCAATAAATAAACCAATAAATCTGCAGCATAGTCACACAGACATACAGACTTGCACTCACCTAACAGAATGTGTACACTGCGGGCTTCTAATCTGCCTTCCTGCAGGAGCAATCGCCTGGCACCAATATGAAATCAGACTGTTTCACATTCTCGTGCTGTGTACCTGCCTTTCGGAAAGCCTTTTCCTTTGAATTACTGCCTGTGGCCAGCCAGGCAGAATGGAAAATGGCCTCAAGGAACTCAATGGGACAGAAATATAACATAATATTGAGAATGGCAGGAAAGCCTCTATTATTCTAGTCCATTCTATCTCCTGTGAGGCAGTGTGGAGGCAGTGGCGCCTGGAGCTTGTCTGCATTTAACTCACTTCCCTGGATTTCCGAGTCACAGCCACAGCTTGTACTAAAAGCCAAATATTTCACTCTTGAGACATACGACACTTCCTGATATAGGATGCACTTGCATGTCTCCTAGTGACCTTAAACACTAATAAAGGAGTCATAATATGACCTAGACAGGCCTTGAAAGCCAATCACAATGTGAGTGATTGATTTGGAAGTTTAATGGGTGGGTTCAGTTGTCTGCTATTTGTCCAGAATCCTTCATGTTGTGTTCTGTTTATTATGATTGTGTGGATAGGAGATTTAAAAATACACTTCAGGCTGCTCTTTTGCCTGCAGTGAAAGTTAATCCAGAATGCCAGGAGATCAAATATAAATATGCTAACAACTAGAAGCAGATCAGCAGCATTCATAGCTTTGTTCTCTCTTCCCCAAGCATGCTACATGACTGAGATTTCAGGTTCAAATTCTTAGCAGTGTGTATTTTCACCAGAGCACACATTCCAAGGATTTTTTTCTTGTAGTTTGGAATGTAAGCTAATGATTGTGTACAAGACTGCATGTGATCCTTCTGTCCCTGGGGAGCTAATATCAATGGGACTATGGACCAAGGGCCTCGGATCACACTTTGCTTTATTTTGTTTTATTTTTTGGTGTTTACTTTATCTATACCTGGAGATAAAATAAGTTACATGGTTAGAATTGTGGATCAAACAGTCATGCCACTTATAAAACCTAGTTGGGGCATGTTCCACTGATGTCTGACCATATTTTAAATGCTTTCAACCCAAATGCTTTTTAATTATTTTTCTGTCTTAAAAATATATGATGAGAAGAGAACTTACACAAGGTAATGTATCAAAAGTAACAGTCACCATTTTATCTGCAGTTGAAGGTATTGATTGAGGTACACAGAGTAGTTTAGTACATCTTTGAACTTAGTACAGCTCCTAGAACTGGCGTGTTCTAGATTAGGAATGAGGCATGTCCACTCAAGGAGATCTGATATCTACTGATGTTTTGTGATTTTTATGTGCAAATACAGGACCTGATTGATGCCCATCAGGAGCGCCGCCAGCTTTTTTGCCGCCCTAGGCAGCGGAAGGTCCCGCCCCCGAAATGCCGTCCCCAACAGAGGCAACAGAAGGTCCGTCCGCCGCGGTCGCCACCCCCCAAATGTTAGCACCCTAGGCGACCACCTAAGTCACCTAATGGGTTGCGCCAGCCCTGATGCCAATGGAAAGACACCCCCTGATTTAGGTGGACTTTCAATCAGGCCCTTTTTGTTACTGTGAGAAGAGCTCAAAAAAGCCAGAGTCCATATTTTTTCATGAATTATTAATATAGGTTAATCTGAACCATAAACTTTCAGGGATCCTGCCCCTGAAAGCAAACTCTAAGTGGAAGGTCTTTGCCTGAAAGAATTGTTATGTAGTCAGGGGGATGGAATTCTGCTTTCTCAACACACAAGTAGATGGTGATGTATCTGTCAAGTCAGGTCACAGTCACTGATACTGGACCAGAACCTCAGCTGATCTAAAGCAGTGTAGCTCCACTTAAAACAGCTGAGGATCAGACCCATTGTGTCTAAGGCCTGCTCTACAGTACACAGTTAGGTCAACATAAAGCAGCTTACGTCGACCTAATAATTAATGTATCTACACTACCAGCACTACCACCTACATTGCTACATTGACCTAATTACTCCACCTCCGCCAGAGGTGTAGCACTTATGTCAATGTTGTTAGGTAGACACAGAGGCAGTGTAGACATTGCATTGCTTACATCGACTTAACTGGCCTCCAGGAGGTGTCCCACAATGCTCCACTGTGACCGCTCTGGTAAATGTTTTCAACTCCGCTGTCCAGAAGCCAGGTACACAGGAAACAACCCCTCCCCTGTTAAAGGCCTGGGAAAAGACGGTTACTCACCTTTGTAACTGTTGTTCTTCGAGATGTGTTGCTCATATCCATTCCAGTTAGGTGATTCCCAAGCCTTACCTAGGCGGTGGGGTCGGAGCGAGATGTTGCGGAATGTAAGATCACTGAGCCAAAGGCGGCATCGTCTCTCGATTGCTTGACCAGCGCATAGTGGGATGCAAAAGTATGGACGGAAGACCAGGTAGCTGCGCGGCATATTTCCTGGATGGGAACGTGGGCCAGGAAAGCGGCGGACGAGGCTGGAGCCCAAGTAGAGTGGGCGGTGAGATGGCCAATCGGGACGCGGGCCAAGTCGTAGCACGTCTGGATACAGGACGTTACCCATGATGAGATCCTCTGGGAAGAGATAGGCATACCTTTCATATGCTCTGAGACTGCTATAAATAGCTGGGGCGAATGCCTGAAAGGTTTAGTCCTCTGAACGTAAAAGGCGAGGGCCCGGCGTACATCCAGGATATGTAGCTGTTGGTCCCGGCGTGATGCGTGCGGCTTCGGGAAGAAGACCGGTAGAAAAATGTCTTGATTAATGTGGAAGGCAGAGACCACCTTGGGAAGGAAAGCTGGGTGCGGTCGCAGCTGCACCTTGTCCTTGTGGAAGATCGTATATGGGAGGTCTACCATCAAAGCACGAGGCTCCGATACCCGTCTTGCCGAGGTGATAGCAACGAGGAAGGCTGTCTTCCAGGACAGGTACAGCAGCGAGCAAGTGGCTAACAGCTCAAAGGGAGGGGCCATGAGCCTAGCTAACACAAGGTTGAGGTCCCAGAAAGGGGAAGGGTGCTTAACCGGAGGGTAGAGTCGTTCCAAGCCCTTAAGGAACCTGGAAACTATAGGTGAGAGAAGGTCGAACTGCCCGATTCCCCAGGATGGAAGGTGGAGATCGCTGCCAGATGCACCCTTATCGAAGAGAGCGCCAGGCCTTGCTCCTTGAGGTATCATAAGTAGTCTAAGATAATAGGGACCGATACGGCTTCAGGAATAAGGTTACGCTGGGCACACCGATGGGAGAACCGCTTCCACTTGGCGAGATATGTCGCCCACATGGAAGGCTTTCTGCTTCCCAGGAGGACCTGTTTCACCGGGGTGGAACAGCGCAATTCGGATTGGTTTAACCAGACAGCAGCCACGCTGTCAGGTGGAGGGACTGTAGGTCCGGGTGGTGAAGTCTGCTGAAGTCCTGTGTTTTAAGATCTGGGCAGAGTGGCAGAGGTATCAGGTCCATTAGAGATAGGTCAAGCAGCATGGCGTACCAATGGTGCCTCGGCCACGCCGGAGCGATCAGGATTAGCCTGGCCCTGTCCCTGCGGAGCTTGAGCAGGACTCTGTGAACTAGGGGAAAGGGCAGAAAGGCATAAAGTAGACGACCTTCCCAGGGGATTAGGAACACGTCCGAGAGTGAGACCGGGGAGCGACCCTGCAGAGAGCAGAACACCTGGCATTTCCTGTTCTCCCTGGAGGCAAATAGGTCTATCTGGGGAAAGCCCCACTTCCGAAATACAGAAAGGAGGATGTCTGGATGGATGGATCATTTGTGGGACAGGAAGGACCTGCTCAGGTGATCCGCGAGAGAGTTTCGGACTCCCGGGAGAAAGGAGGCTACCAGGTCTATCGAGTGGGATATATAGAAGTCCCACAGTCGTATCACCTCTTGACAAAGGGGGGAAGACCGCGTTCCTCCTTGCTTGTTTATGTAATACATGGCCATTGTGTTGTCCGTGAAAATTGCAACCCAACGGCCCTGTAGATGCTGCTGGAAGGTCTGGCACACCAGTTGGACCGCTCTCAGTTCGCGGACATTGATGTGAAGTGCCAGCTCTTGAAAGGACCAAAGGCCCTGGGTGCGAAGGTGCCGTAAGTGCGTACCCCAGCCGAGAGAGGAAGTGTCTGTTGTTAGAGACACCGAGGGCTGTGACGGATGGAACGGATGACCGGCACACACCAGAGAGGGCGTCAGCCACCAGTTGGTGGCCCAGCACACTTGGTGGGATCGTGATTATCATGTCTATGGCATCCCTGCGTGGACGATAGACTGAGGCGAGCCAAGTCTGAAGAGGACACATGCGGAGTCTTGCATGCTTCATCACGAAAGTGCACGCAGCCATGTGACCGAGTAGGGCGAGGCTGGTGCAGTCAGAGGTTGTTGGGAAGCTTTGTAGTCGCTGTATGAGGGCGACTATAGTCTGAAACCTCTGTGGGAGTAAGCTGGCTGTTGCAAGAGTGGAGTCCAGCATGGCCCCTATGAATTCTATCTTCTGCGTAGGAAGCAGAATGGATTTGTCCAGATTGATAATCAGGCCCAGATGGGTGAATAGGTCCTTGATGACGTTTACATGTGCGGTGACCTGAGCCTCGGAGGTCCCTCAAATAAGCCAGTCATCGAGATATGGGAAAACATGTATTCGACGACGGCGGAGGTAAGTGGCGACTACCGCCATACATTTCGTGAATACCCGAGCGGCTGAGGAAAGGCCAAAGGGAAGGACTGCAAATTGGTAGTGTTGACGACTCACCACAAAGCGTAGGTACCTTCTGTGCGGAGGGTAGATCGTGATGTGGAAATATGCATCCCTCATGTCGAGAGCAGCGTACCAATCTCCGGGATCCAGGGAAGGGATGATGTTTCGCAGGGACACCATGCGGAACTTGAACTTTCTGATGAATTTGTTCAGTCCTCCCAGGTCCAGGATAGGCCGGAGGCCCCCTTTTGCCTTGGGAATTAGGAAGTATCTGGAATAGAACCATTTGCCCCTTAATTCCTCTGGGACCTCCTCTATAGCTCCCATTGCAAGGAGCCTCGAAACCTCCTGCAGAAGGAGTTGCTCGTGAGAGGGGTCCCTGAAGAGGGACGAGGAGGGAGGGTGTGTAGGAGGGGTTGAAACAAACTGAAGATGGTAGCCACACTCCACCGTGCGGAGGACCCAATGGTCCGACGTTAGCTGGGACCATGCAGGGAGGAATGCAGCAAGGCGGTTGTCGAACTGAAAAGGATCCTGGGAGGTAATTGGTACGGTGCTCTTGGGCGCACCCTCAAAAATTTGGCTTCAGCCCCGCTGGTGGCTTGGTGGGACCAGAGTTGTTACCCTCCTGAGGCCCAGACTGTCGTCTGCGGGAGGTACGACCTCGCCTTCTGGTGAAGTCTTGTCTTGGTCGAGGCGGGGGGTAGGGGCGCTGAGGTTGGGACTGGACAGATCGTCTTTGAGTCTGCGGCGTGTGCATTCCCAGTGAACGCATAATTACGCAATTCTCCTTCAGACTCTGAAGCCGAGGGTCCATCTTCTGGGAAAAGAGGCCCTGGCCATCAAAGGGTAGATCCTGTATGATATACTGTAGTTCAGGTGGCAGACCTGACGTCTGCAGCCACGATATACACTGCATGGCAATCCCAGAGGCGACGGTTCTAGCTGCCGAATCAGCGGCATCTAGCGAGGCCTGGAGGGAGGTCCGCGCAACTTTTTTCCCTTCCTCCAGGAGAGCTGTGAATTCCTGGCGGGAGTCCTGCGGGACAAGCTCTATAAATTTCCCTACTGCCTCCCAGGTATTATAGTTGTATCTACTCAGAAGGGCTTGCTGGTTCGCCACCCTGAGTTGGAGGCCTCCCGCGGAATAGATCTTTCTACTCAACAAATCCATGCGCCTGGCCTCCCTTGATTTAGACGCAGGGGCTTGCTGGCCATGGCGCTCCCGTTCGTTGACGGACTGTACCACCAACGAACAAGGAGGGGCGTGTACATACAGGTACTTGTACCCTTTGGATGGTACCATGTACTTGCGTTCAACCCCTTTGGCTGTGGGTGGCACGGATGCCGGGGTCTGCCATATGGTATCTGCTCTAGGCTGTATGGAGCGGATAAAAGGGAGGGCCACCCTTGTTGGAGCCTCCGCTGATAATATACTGACAACCGGGTCGTCCACCTCAGGAACTTCCTCCACGGGCAAGTTGATATTGAGGGCGACGCGTCACAGAAGGTCCTGGTGTGACCTGAGGTCGATTGGGGGCGGTCCAGATGTAGCCGTCCTCGCCACCACTTCATCCGAGGAAGAAGAGGAAGAAACCCCAGGAACCAGCGGGTCTTGGATCGACTCCTGGTCTTGGGGGATGTCCTGAGGCGGATCCTGTGGGTCTGCCACGTGGGTTGGAGATTCCCCCGTACTCACCGGGGGAGGTCTGCTCACAGTGGTCTCTGGCGCCCGATGTTCAGAAGGGCCGGAGTGCAGTGGTAGATACGGGTCACCTTGGTTCTGGTGGTAGGCCCAAGGTGTCCAAAAAGGCCACTGATGAGGACCCTGGTGGTTATCTGAATC
This sequence comes from Chelonoidis abingdonii, assembly GCF_003597395.2. Classification (NCBI taxonomy): domain Eukaryota; kingdom Metazoa; phylum Chordata; order Testudines; family Testudinidae; genus Chelonoidis; species Chelonoidis abingdonii. The sequence continues at coordinate 99,827,656 of NC_133771.1, forward strand.
CCCGTATGATGCGGTTTCTGCATGGGAGGAGATCGACGGATGACGAGACGGCCACAGTGGGGCAGAGACCGTTTGATGTGCGTCTCTGCATCCACTCGAACCGTCCCTATGCAGTGCCGGGGAGCGGTACCGAGAGTCATGACGGTGCCAAGAGTGTGACCGAGACCTGCAACCAGCGCGGTGCCGGGAGGTCAACCACTGCCTGGAATCGCCGTGCCGAGATCGGCTGCGAGAAGCACGGGGCCGCGAATGATGCCAAGATCGGGAGCAGTGCCGGTAGTATCTGGACGGCGACCCGGACCTCGAGCGGTGCCACGAGTATGACTGGTACCTCGATGGGGAACGGTACTGGGACTCTGAGCGGCCGTGGGACTGGGATCGATGGTGGGACCGGGAGTGCCTGTGGGACCTGGAACGGGACCGGCGAAGTTCCATGGTACTGGGCGAAGAAGGTCTCACGAGGACCCGCACCAGCGGTGCCGGAGGTCGAGGCAGCTCAGGCTCCATCAAGGCAATCAAGTCCCGTGCCGCAGAGAATGTCTCCGGAGTGGAGAGCACGATGAACTCAACCACGGCGCGCGCCAGGGAGCTGGAAGGCACCGGACTCGACAGCTCTTGCGAGGCCGGAATCAACGGTGCGGAGGACGTCGGTGCCGTGGCAGATGACAGTGCCGGGAGGTCTGACTTGGCTAAGCGCTCAGACTGCGTTGTAAATATAGCAGCCGCAGGAGGCTTGTGCTTCTTGCTCCGTGGTGAGAGCGAGCGGTGCCGGGCGAAAGCTTGGGCCGGTGATGGCTGATGTCTAGGAGCCTTCACCATTGGCGTGCACTCCGGTGCCGAGGAGGCACATGTTCCCAGTGCTGCTGACAGTGCCGAGGACTGGGGAGTCAACGCTGCCTCCATCAGTAGCTGTTTTAGGTGAATGTCCCGCGCTTTTTTAGTCCGGGGCTTGAACGCCTTACAGATGTGGCACTTCTCCGTAAGATGAGACTCACCCAAGCACTTAAGACAGGAGTCGTGATGGTCTCCTGTGGGCATCGGCCTATGACAAGCCGAGCACGGTTTGAAGCCCGGTGAGCCGGGCATGAGCCTGGTACCGGGGGAGGGGAAGGGGCTAACCCCCAATCCCTTTTAACTATCTACAATAACTACTATAGAACTAATAACTGAACACTAACTATACTTGAAAAAATCAAACTATATACACAATTACAATAGAAAACGAGCGAATCGCTAGGGAGGTGAAGATCAGCTAAGCCGTGCTCCACTGTTCCAACGACCGACACGGGCGGTAAGAAGGAACTGAGGAGCGGCGGGGCCAGCAGGGGTATATATCCGGCACCATAGCGGCGCCACTCCAGGGGGCGCCCTGCCGGCCCACCGAGTGTTGCTATGGTAAAAATCTCTGACGAAGGTGCACGCGGCCCACACACACCTAACTGGAATGGATATGAGCAAGCACTCGAAGAAGAACTTTTGAATTTCCATTTTTTGCTGTGGAGAGCTTGCCTGCCCAGCTGATCATGGCAGCTTCAGACTTCAAACACACTCCAGCTGGAAGTACACAGGAGATGGTGCATCTTCTTGGTCTGTGGGGAGAAAAGGCTGTGCAGACACAGCTCTGATTCAGACATAAAAACATAGACATCTGTTGTACCAACCAGGCAAGATACTAACAAACTTCAACAGGACTTTATTTTTAAAGTGGAAACCTCTTTACCAAGCTGCTGCTGCACCCTCTGTAACTCACTCAGCCTCCTCAACTCCTCCCCCTCTTTCCTGTTTTCTGTCCTTTCAGACTCCCAACAGCCAGTGCTCCCAGTTCTAATAATTACAACCAACATCTAAACACCACATCTATGAGCAGATTGCAGGGGGAATGTGGGAAAAGGGCTACACCCAGGACACACAGCCACATGAAAATCAAGGAACTGTGGCAGATGTACCAGAAGGCAAGGAAGGTAAACAGCCACTCTCATGCAGCACCACAGACATGCCACTTCTACAATGAGCTGCATGCAATTCTCAACAGTGACCCCATTACAACCCCCAAGAGCAGAGTGGATAACTCTAAGGAGTCAGAGTCCTGGGCCAGCTCAGGCAACACTGACTAGAAGAGGAGGAGGAAAATGGGAAACAGGCAAGCAGAGTATCAATTCGCCTGGAGTCTCAGGAGCTGTTTGTAACCCTGGAGCAGTCCAACCAGTCACAGAACAGCTTTGTGGCTGAGTGTGATGCCAAGGAAGGAACTTCTGGTGAGTATGCAATTTGAAGTCATATTTGGGGTCACATGTTCTGATATTCTATTTTTAATTAAAATGAACATGGTGAGTAGAGTGGCTATCTGCTTCCCAGTGTCCATACCAGCGAGGCAAAGGGTGCCCCATGAAAAAGACCATTTATGTACACAGGTATGGTCCAGAAAACCTCCACAGAGATCTTCAAGAAACTTTTGTGGAGGTACTCTGCAATCCATCGCAGAAGGTTTCTGGGAAGGGCTGCCTTATTTCTTCCACCATGGTAGACACTTTCCCATGCTACTCCAGAATTAATTCTGTTGGCATCATTGCAATACACAGCATAGCAGCATAAGGACCAGGTCTGGACATGGACCTTGCAACATCTGTTCTCTTGCTGCTTCTGTTACCCTCAGGAGAGTGATGTCACATAGGGTCACCTAGGAGAAATGGTGGTAGTTTTCATTTCAGCTGCTCGGACTGCAAAAAATAGTACATGTAGTTCCCCCTCCCCCATTGTGATTTTCCACCCCTTCACTCACAACTTCCAAAACATGACTGTAGTTTGGGTGGCAGGGGTCCTCATAGACCTTCGTAACTGCAATCCTCAGATGACAGCTAGCAGCAGTGGCACCAGGGCGGGGTTGGAGAGAAGGAAAATTTTGTGGTGCCCACTCACAGTCGCAGGCACACCCCCCCAAGCACAGCCTCTGCCAAGGCTTGTAGTTTGGGAGGTCAGCGCTGGTCCTCAATCTCCAGACAATGTCCATGTTACAAGGAGGAGATGGCATGGCCCCTTGCCCACCTCTGGTCCTGTGGTGGGTTGCCCACTCAATTCTGCTGACCGTTCAGCACCCATGCCCCAGGGCCATATTCACCATGGCTAGGACAACAAACAGGTTCAATAAATACCTAGTGTAAAAGTCTGCCTTAAACTTCCATAAAACAAGGGGAGTGATTTTTATATAGCAACTCTGCACTAGACACCAGGTCTGCACTGACATTGGTTGCTTTGTCCTTTCCATGGCTTACAGCTGAAAGTGCAGCCTTCAGCTCTTCCTGCACACTGGTGGAGATGCTCTCCCCCATAAGACGAAGGCTAAAGAGAATGAATGATGACATTTTTAATGAGATAATGAATGCCTCTGGGACAGCAGATACCAAACATTAAGCATGGAGACTTCTCTCTCTGGAAAACAGGACATGGATATTATGAGCAGGAGAGCAGCCTAGGAGCATGAGTGTGGCATGCAGCAGGAGATGCTGCAGATTCTGAAGGAACAGACATATTGAAGCATCTGGTTGACCTTCAGGAGAAAAATCTTGAGGCTAGACTCCCTTTGCAGTCCCTGCAGAGCTGCATTCCAACATCACCATCTTTCCCACTAACAAACGTTCTAGGAGGCAAGGGAGGGAAATGCAATATCCCTTCCACTCAATCTCAAAGGGAGAGTCCTAAGAATAAAAGCTGGACATACAATGACGTGTGACAGACAAGGCCACCGTGCTTTTAAAAACAAGATTAATGTGAGTTTCCCCTCTCAATTTTATTCCACCATATGTCCAAGGTTAAATATTATTTGTGCTCTTTAAGTTTCAGTGTGTTTGTGCAATAACAGTCCATGTCTTGTGAATGAAATTATCTCTGTTAATTTAAAACAGGGAGAAGGGGAGGGACAGATAACCTGAGGCAACAGAGGGGAGGTGCTGAAGACAAAAAACCAGCAGTTTCAGCAAGATTCACACTATGGAAGGCACAACACAGAGAAGCAGTGCACATTACTGTAGTCATGACTAAAATGGATTTTCAAAGTCTCCCTGAGATGCAGTACCCCAGGCTGAGCTCTTCTTATAGCCCTGGTATCAGGCTGCTCAAAATTAGCAGACAGCCAATCCACCTCCACACTCTATCTCTGTGGAAACTTCTCTTCCTTTGCCTCACAGATATTATGAAGCACACAGCAGGCAGCTATAACCATGGGTATATTTCTTTCACTGAGGTCTAACCTAGAGCATGTCTACATATGTCATTTAAAGCAGAAAAAGTCCCTTTTCTGTGCAAAAAACATGGGAGCATCTACACTTGCCAATGACTTCTTGTGGTGAAACTTGAAAGTTTCACCACAAAAAGAAAACCACCTCCATGAGAGGCGTACAGCTCTTACCGGTGATGCTTCTGCGGTGATGTGCAAGTGAAGTCACATTCTTCCTGTTTACACAGCTTTTAGTCTCCTAGGGATATCTCACAGTGCCTAGAGGTGACCATTCTGGCCAGCAACTCTGCTGCTCTGATGCCAGATAAACAGACATTCATCCCTCCCCCTGTAAAGCCCCAGAATTTTGAAACTCCCTTTCCTGTTTTCTTGCCAAATGCTCACTTATCTGGCCAGGTGACAATGGCTGCTCCACGGAGCAAATGATCCCCTGCTTAGAGCAATGCTGAGCTACCGGAACTGATCAGTGTTTGGGGAGAGGAGGTTGTGCAGGGACCACGATCACCTCCCTTCCCCCTGTTTCCCACAAGACCCATCGTCAAAATGGAGAGAGCTGCCCTGTAGGATAGCTGCCCTAGAGTGCTTCTCTCATTGGCAATGGAAGTGCTGCTAATGTGAACATTCTCTGACACCTGAGGAATTAAGTGAGCACACAAACGAGCACTTTACTCTCACTGGTTCCCTATCACTGGTGAAATTTACAGCGCCAAAACTGTGCAACTGTAGACATACCCCCCAGTAAGCAAACTGCACCAGCGACCCTTTAAACTGCCAAAGGCACGCTCAACCACCATTCTGCACTTGCTGAGCCTAACGTTGATCCTTGCTGCTGTCTAGGTGTCCATGAGCCATGGGAGAAAGGGGTAGGCTGCGTCTCTGTTGCCCAGTCTTTAGATTATGTATTAGTTATATTGATTACTTAAGAAATCCCTGTTATCACTTTGAGGACTTACAGGTTCTTGCCCCAAGATCAGGCCCGGTATTATTCAAATTATTATATAGTTGGGAACCCCGATGTGCACAGTTGCAACACTCACACTATAGGAATTCCTCTGTATTTACAAATATAGTTTACTAATACATTTAGCACAGTAATAAACACCCCAACTCAGTAATGTAGATAGAGATACTACAGAATGCACATCTGCACATCCATAGACTCAGACCATCTCCTGCAGAACAACCTGATGTGTTAGCCATCATCTTCCTCATCACCATCACCTTCCCCATCATCTCCAATAGCCATTATTCTGGCACCTCCGAAGGACTACATCTCCCACTCCTACCACCTCTAGGCTGGAATGCCACTTTTATATGTTATGCTGATGCCGCCATGTTCAATACATATTCAGTTGGAGATTTTCCCTTTTTCCTTATTTGTATTTGCTCACCTTACTAATGTTGGAGTGTCTTTTTCCTATAGGTTAGTACAGGGATCGGCAACCTTCGGCATGCAGCCCAGCTGGGCCGGTTTGTTTACCTGCTGCATCCACAGGTTCAGTTGATCGCGGCTCCCACTGGCCACAGTTCACCGCTCCAGGCCAATGGGGGCTGTGGGAAGTGGCGTGGGCTGAGGGATGTGCTGGCTGCCACTTCCCACCACCCCGATTGGCCTGGAGCGGTGAACCGCAGCCAGTGGGAGCCACAATCAGTTCTTTCCAAGTTCCAAATTGTGGTGTACCCATTAAGTTGAACATAGAGGGTGTGTTAAAACAGGTTAGCATAGGGGGCTTCCTAAATTCATACCCTTTTAAAGATTGCAGCCACACATGGGCCTTATGCTTTAGCTCTTCACTGTTTGGTGAAAGGTCCCAGACATATGTATGTTAACTTTGCCTTAGCTCAACATACAGGCTGGCTATGGCCTGCAGGTCCCTTGTGTTACAGCCAAAATATACTCTAATATAAACCTATAAACCTATTATAATAAAACAAATAATCAAACCCATAAGAAAATAAGAAACTTATAAGAAAATATATGTACGCAAGCAAGCAGATTGGCCTAAGATGTATCTCATGTACCTGTTATGTATGTCATTTCATTGCCAGGACAACTTCTGTAGTTGACTCATGTACCTGTGGTCAGAACTTTCACTTAAACTCTATTTTTGGCTTCCCAAATACTTGGGGTTTTTCACTGGGCGGTTTATCTGTGCAAAATTTATCTGTTCAAAGTGCATAAGCCTCAAGCCTTATTCTAACTTGCTGAAGCTTATATCTTACAGGATGCAGACCTGTAGGTTTCTTGCATTACTGCTGAATATAATACAAAGCATAATATAATGAAAAGAAGTCAATATAATAAAGGCAAGCCAGTCCACTGGGCTACAGTCTCCCAGGATCACTACTGACATTTTAACATCACCAATGGTTATTTTGTGGTTTGGAAAGAAAGTCCCTGCTTACGGCTTTCTGAACATACCTGTGTTCTTAAATATGTGCACGTCATGCCCATTCACTGACCTTCCCACTTTGATGTCAGGAAAAAGGCCTCAGTGATTCAACAGCGCTTGCAACACCATCGAAAAGTGTCCCTTTCTGTGTATGTACTCTCAGGCAAAGTGGTCTAGTGCCAGCATATGCATTCCATCGGTCACCGCACCTCAGTTAGCAAACCCCATGGCAGCAAAACCATCCAGTATCTCCTGCACATTGCCTAGAGACACAACCTTTCTTGGAAAAAGGTGATTAATAACCCTGTATACTTGGATCACAACAGCCCCCACGGTGCTTCTACCAACTCAAAATTGATTCCCCACTGACGGTAGCAGTCTGGTATTACAAGCTTCCACACAACCATCGTCACTTACTTCTCTGCTATCAGAGTAGCTCTCATTTTAGTGTTGCTGCACTGCAGGGCTGGGGAGAGCACTGCTCACAGCTTCTGGAACACGGCTTTGCGCATATGAAAGTTCTGCAGCCACCGCTCATCCTCCCATAACTGCATATCACTGTGATCCCACCAGTCAGTGCTTATTTCTTGGGACCAGAAACAGTGCTCAGCATGTTCAGCTGCTGCTCAACTGCCAACAGCAATCAGGAATTGTTTCATTCTATGGCTTCCAGGACATTGCAATGCTCCGTGCAGCGGCTCCTCTTTTGGCTCTGGAAATACTGCACAATAAGGTGTGTGGTGTTCATAATACTCACAACAATAGTGTACATCTGAGCAGGGTCCATGCTTCTCAGAATATGGCATACATGCAACTATGCCAGCCTTTTGAAAAAAGGTGTGAAATATTTTGGGTTCCAGTTGAACTCAGGGGAGGGATAAAACTGCATCATGGGATGTTGAAGCCATGTTCCCAGTCCCTCCACGAGAATGTTTTGATCTTATGAGGCATTGCAAGCCCTTCCCAAAACCCTCTGCAGCAAGTTGCATTGTGGGATAGCTACCCACAGTGGACTGCTCTCTGCATCAGTGCAAGAGCTGCTAGTGAGGACGCGCTCCACGAACACAAAGAGTGTGGTATGGACGCACGCTACCAACTTAATTACTGTGGTGGCGGGAGATCGACTTATCTGAAGTTGACTTAAGTTTGTAGTGTACACGTACCCTAGGGAAGAGTAGTGGACACTATCTGCTGCTTCCCCCTGCGTGTGAGGTTTTGCACCAACGGACCCTAAATGCTAGCCATGAGTAGGCAAGAAGAACATAAATTTGGATCAAGCTGGGCAAATTGGCCATAGGGCAAAGGAGACCATGAGCCATGCTCCTCTTTGTTAAGCAATGAGTCAAAATGAGAATGTTACTTGACATAAATTAATAAATAAATACAAATGCAAAGCATTGTAGAAATAAAGCATAAGACAAATGAAGAGAAAGCAAGAGACACTTGAAAAATGGGTAGAAAGTTATCACTGAATAAGTGTTTTAGCTGCTTTGACACCTGCTAAAATAGATATTTCTTCTGACTATAAACCTGTGTTATTTTATCATGTTTATTTGTGATAGGCATGGTAACCTTCTGTTGTCACCACCAACGTATCATATTATGTAAGATCAGCCTATATTAGTTATGCTATAATAGAGTAGCAAAATGAAAAATAAAAAAGCAGAGTAAATATTGACTTTCTTGGTCTGAAATAAAGTCACAGACAAAAGAGGGGTGAACAATAAGAAATGAGAGAAAATGTAAGTGTTCATCCCTAAGCTACATTTAGATACATATGGTGCAAAGTACAGTTCCTCAGCATCTCAAAAGTACTGAATTCTTAGCAAGAGAAATCTTATAACATTACAATGGGAGACCCACAATTCTGATGCCATTCAAAATCGCAGTCTATGCTCATACCTCCCTCAGATACACTCACACAATTCCCATTTTTTTCAGCAGGAGTTGGGTACATGTTTCTAGGGGCAGAATTTGGCCCATAGAGATGAATAAAACATAGAATTTATACTTGTAACGAGACTTAACATTTCTGGACACTGCATAGCCAAACAGCACAGTATTACAGGTCTGCTCACAGTTGAGACCTTAACACACATCTGAAATTCCACTGAAATTTCAGCCCATCTTAAGAGCAAATGGTACTCCTAGCTAGGATCTTACTTACTCCAGTGTAAATCAAGAGTAACTCCACTGAAGCTAGTGGTGTGACCCCCCCCCCATGTAAAACTGGTGAGAGATCAGAATCAGGCCCCTTTGTCTGTGAATTTTATTATTGACATAATACCATTACTCCACAGTTCCCTCCTTTCACAGGGCATGGTTCCCTCACACTGTATTTCTTGCTGCAAACAGTCCTCATGCACACCAGTAGCATGTTCCACACCATCTGCATTATTTACAACAGTGATTCTCAAACTTATCATGCCCCCATTCTTGGTGTCAGTAATTAACATGCCCCCTCCCAGAGTGCCCAGCTAGCAGCCACTGCTCTCTGGCCACCCAACTCTGAAGACAGAGGGGAGAGCAGCGGCATCTGGCCAGGTTCCCAGCTCTGAAGGCAGCATCATCACCACCAGCAGTTCAGAAATAAAAATGGTATGCTATGCCCTTATTTCTCCCCTGCTGCTGGCAACACTGCTGGCTTCAGAGCTGGGCACCTGGCCAGCAGCCACTGCTCTCCGGTTGCCCAGCTCTGAACATGTGCAGTGAGCCTTTTTCCCTAAATCTTCTGATGCCTGCCCCCCTCACCCACCCAAACACATTCCATGCCCTCTAGGGGGCATGCCCCCAGTTTGGGAATGTCGGGTTTACAACATGCTTTCCCCACTGCATAAGGCTTTTCCCCAAGCCTTTACCTACTACCAAGGCACAGGGCAGAAGAGAGATCTCATCTCTCTGAGATCCTGGGCTCCTTTGCCCTTCTGCCCTCCAGCCTCCTCCTGACGCTCATTTAACCATCCTCAGCTGGGGAGCAGACTAGATGATCATAATAGTACCTTCTGACATTAAAGTCTATGAGTCTATGAATCCCCTTGCTGACTGATTAATCACCTGGTACTTACCAATTATCTTGTCACTTTGGCTCATATGGGAACACTTACTGAGGCCAAGTCTACACTAAAAAATTAAGTATCAGAAGGGTAGCCGTGTTAGTCTGGATCTGTAAAAAGCAACAAAGAGTCCTGTGGCACCTTACAGACTAATAGACGTATTGGAGCATAAGCTTTCCTGGGTGAATACCCACTTTGTCAGACACAGTGGCTATTCACCCAGAAAAGCTTATGCTCCAATACATCTGTTAGTCTGTAAGGTGCCACAGGACTCTTTGTTGCTTTCTAAAAAATTAAGTTGACGTAGCTTATGTTGGCATACAGCCATTGCAGTAATTGTATTGCTTATCCATGTCTACACTTTGCTCCTTGTGTCAGCGGCAGGGGCGACTCCAGGCACCAGCACGCCAAGCTCGTGACTGGGGCAGCAAGCCACGGGGGGCACTCTGCCGGTCGCCGCGAGGGCGGCAGGCAGGTTGCCTTCAGCAGCATGCCTGTGGAGGGTCGCTGGTCCCCTGGCTTCGGCAGACCTCCCACAGGCTGCCGCTGAATCCGTGAGACCGGGGACCTCCCGCAGACCGGGGACCGGGGACCTCCGTGAGACCGGGGACCAAAGGCAGCCTGCCTGCCGTGCTTCGGGCGGCAAAATACCTAGAGCCGTCCCTGGTCAGCGGTGCACGTCATCACCAGGTACGCTTGTGTGGGGCAGTGTGGGGCATTGTGGGATGGTTCCTGAAAGCCAGTAACAGCTGATATAAGCAATGCAGCGTCTACACCAGGGGTTGGCAACTATGCTTCTGCTCCCGCGGTAGGACCGGAGGGCAGAGGAGAGCGGGCGAGGCTGGGCAGGATTTTTAATGGCGTGCTGGAGTCCGGATAGGCTCCAGCCTGCCATTAAAGATTGGCTCGCCTGCTGTCTTTGGCACACGTGGCAGAGGTTGCGGACCCCTGTTCTAAACTGACACTGCGTCATTCTAACTACATTGACCACTACGCCACCTGCAAAGGTGGCGTTATTAAGTTGGCATAGTTGGGCAGTAACATCAGCAGGAGCAAAATTTAAGTGCAGGCACTTCAGTAGTTAGGTCGATGTAAGCTGCCTTGTGTCAACCTAACTCTGTGGTGCACACCAGAGAATGAGGATTCAGCCTTAGGCTACTCACACACCCTGTCATACCTCCCAGATTTTTTTTAATAAAGTCTCAATTAAAAAAAAGATATCAAGGTCTGGTTCTCAATTAAATTCCACATGATAGATTTTAACGTTAATTTCTACAGAACCCTGTGTGTTTCATTCTTATTAAACTCTATAGCATATATCCATAAAAAGAGTTCAGTAATGGTGAGTATCTCTGGAACATTTCTGTCTCTCTTGGACCTCTCTGTAAACTTTCCTCTGGCAATGCAGATCAACATGCCTCAGGTTATTTCCTGGTGTCTGATGTGTCCATTTTATTGTTCTCATTAAAATGAACTATGGGAAATAGTTTACTGAGGTTCTTGCAAAGACCCCATTGCTTTCTTTTCAATCAATTAGATATTTTCGTGAATCAAATTTTGTTGCTATGTATGTGCGTGTGTGTGCGTGCGTGTGGCTATCGAACAAATACCTCCTCTCCCACTCAAAGATTAGAAGGATGAGTTCTTCATTTAACAGCCATGAAGCATTTTGATTGTCTATTCAGGTCAGCATCCTTTCAGCTAAGATACTGACATGCCCATTGTCAGAAAAAACAATTCCCTTTTGGCAATAAAACACCTGTTTTTCCAGTATGTCCATCCAGAACTCAGTTCAATGCATTTCATTTTTTTCTCACTATTAATAAAACATTAGATAGATAGACAGATAGATAGATAGATTGATTTATGCCTACAAGAGTATTGAGGCTGCATCATATCTTTAAAAGGCACAGCACCTAGAATTTCATATCTACTTTATTATGGCCATAACAGCTGTTATACATAGTAATAAAAAGCAGCATGTGCTGTATTTAATAAGGATAGGTGAACTGCTTCCAATAAAATGACAGACCTGGTCCTTCACACAAAACTGAACCTGAAGCTATTCTGAGGTTTGAAAAAGTTAGTTTGTTAATTTATAAACTATTTTCTTCTTTTTCTTCTTTTTTCTCAGAAGCAAACATACTGAAACACAGCTAGAAAAGATATCCTTACGTTTTCCAATCCCAACAAGACAAGGGAGTGCTGGACTTCCTGAGAGGAAATCCGTTATCCCAAACTTGACAGCCCAAATTCTATACCAAGAAGTGAACAATTAAGTTTGGGTAGGCATCCAACCTTTAGGAAGCTTCCCTAGGGAAAAACTGAGGACGCTGTGGAGGTGAATCCATCACCACCTTTAATATTTACAGAGACTTTGACTCATTACAGTGAGACCAAATTACAGAGTTTTAGTGATGGGTCCATTGCATTTAAGAATGCTAAAGAAACATCCGGTATTTGAACATTTTGATGGTACCAATATGTAGTAATAGGAAAGCATAGACTATCTGATGTGTCTTTAAACCTTATGTTTGCTGAATAGGTCATCTTGGGTTCATTGTATGAAATACTGTACTGTGTTGCAGACGTTATCAGTATTTGTGGGCAAGTTATCTGGGGTTTGTGTTTAGACAATTTGTACCCAGTTTTCATATCTTCAAAATAATCTTCAGGAACAGACTCATTTGAGAAATGCTGACAACTTAATTTCTTGCCTTATTCACTTTCACTTTTATTAGAGGTCCTCCAAATGTGTTTGCCTCCCAGGGTTTGTAGGTAGGATAAAAATGTACACCTCTGGAATTCCTGACATATTAATATTGTGAGTTTTCTGGATGGCTCATTTCTCCTGTTCATAATGCTCAGGTTACATCTTAACATCTGAATCACTATAAATTGCAAATCTGTCTTGTCTGAATACAGTAGCAAGACTATTTAGATGATAAGGTCTTTGGGGATAGGGATTGTCTACAACAGCTGTTTTGAGTTTGGTTTCTTGGTTTTTTACAGGGCCTGACAAAATGAAGCCCCACTCTTGATTGACCTTTAGGTACTTCCATAATAAACACGGTTAATAAAATAAAATAATAATAATAATAATAAAATAATAAATAAATAATAATAAATATTAATTGATTTTTGGCTACTGTCACATTCAAGGTATCCTCTCAAAGATCTGAGAGAGACTTTGAGTATCATCTTCAGAAGACCTTCTGGAGAACCTGGAGTACTTCTATGATGTGAGACTTGATTCAAGCGATTCTAGGGATTGCTACTCACCAATCATCCTGCTTTTGAAATTCCTGCAATAGCATCTTGCTTTTGTGTGTTTTCCCTCTGCCTCCTTGTTGCATCTTCCTGTCATTCAGGTCTCACATTCAATCTCCGAACCACTTTACCAAATCCATGAAATTATTGAGAGCATAGGTACGACTCATGCAGGAGGTACTGACTTTTCCTGTTTCTCTGGCATGGCTCCATGAGATGAACTGTCAGTCTCTCTCTTCCTGACCCACCTTGGTGGTTGTTTTAATTTTCCTGATGACCTCTTGTGCCATACCTGTCATTTATGCCACTGCATTTATATTTATGTAAGTAGTTCAGTTTATTCATATACACCACCCTGATCCTTAGCCTGAGTGCCTCCACTGAACTCAGCTGTTGTGTATCATATAAGAAGAAAGGCAGTCTGAAAAATGCCATGTAGGGTTTTATTGGTTAAAACCAACAATATCTACACAATAACACATCTCTTCTGTTCCCTGTCAGATTTTCCATAAATCTCACTCCAGATTCATGGAGTACACACATCCCCCCTTTCTAAGCAAAATGTGTGAGATGAGAAAAGGCTTGTTTGGAAATTAAATGAGAAAGATTAAGACTAACAGCTGTGGCTGCCAGGCATCTCTTCTTTTTCCAAGTTAATTTAACATGTTTACCCACGAGATAAGCATGGCAGATGACATATACATTATAATTTAGACTCATAGACTCATAGGTCAGAAGGGACCAATATGATCATCTAGTCTGACCTCCTGCACAAGGCAGGCCACAGAACCCTACCCATCCACTTTTATAACAACCCCTAACACATGACTGAGTTATTGAAGTCCTCAAAATTGTGGTTTGAAGACCTCAAAGCTGCAGAGAATCCACCAGCAAGTGACCCATGCCCACGCTGCAGAGAAGGCGAAAAACTCCAGGCCTCTGCAATCTGCCCGAGGAAAATCCCCGACCCCAAATGCGCTCAGCTAACCTGAGCATGTGGCAAGACTCACCAGCCAGCACCCAGGAAAGAATCTCTGCAGTAACCAGTTCCATCCCATCCAACATCCCCCACAGACCATGAGCAGATTTATTGCTGATAATCCAAGATCAATTGCCCAAATTAAACTATCCCATCATATCATCCCCTCCATATACTTATCAAGCTTAGTCTTAAAGCCAGATAAGTCTTTTGCCCCCACTACTGCCCTGCACAATCAGGTCTTTTCAGTTATTTGTAGGCCAGCTACACATTGATCCAATATGCCTTCCTCACCAAAAAAAAGAAAGGAACCTGCCTTGTAATCTGAACTCTGTCAGAATTCATCCCACAGTGGGCATGGCTGTCACGTGAACAGAATAATTAGAGGTGGCTACGTGGCTGCCTTGGCAACAGAAACTTAATCCAAGTATGTTCAGGTAACAGACAGCTGTGGGATGGCTTTATTCCAAAGAGACCCATAGCAAACTATCCCATGTGAAGTGGATACTTTACACCAAAAAGTGGCAACTCAGCCGTTATTATAAGGGCTTGGCACAGGTATGCCTGGAAGCACTGTCAGCAAATCTTCATTTAGGCCATGATGCAATTTTATTGCTTTCATCAGACATTTCATCTTGAGGGCATCTCTGTAAATACAAATTTGTACAAATCTATGCTCAGTTAATTTGGTCTCTTCAATAAATTTAGCGTAATATTATCAAAAACATCCAGTTGATTTAGGAGACTAAGTCCCAATGACTTTCAATGAGAGTAAAGGCTTGCCTAAATGGAAAGTTATACTGGCACATAAGGTAAGGTATGAATTTAAACCACTATTAATTATACTGGTACAACTCCCATATAGACGTTATTCCACCATAAGAGGGTCACTGGGGAGAGGGTGGGGGGAAGAGGGAGTTAGGTTATGTTGCTTTGAAAATGGTTTGAGCTAAACCAGAAAAAGCCAGTCTCTTTCTGGAATAAAAGCTCCCACACAGGGATCTATATAGGTTTGACTATAGACGTTTAACTATACTAGTATAATTATACTGGTATAACTTTCCACATAGACAAGCCCTTAGGCTCCTAAAGCCCAAATCCACAAACAGAATTGGGAGCCACTTCCCTGTAAGTGCTTACAGTGTAGACACTGCTCAGCAGTAAACTAAAGCAAATCTGACCAACGGGTTGGTGAGTAGCCATGAATCTAGAAATACCGAAACCGCCTGTAATATACGTCACCACATAAATCTTTGATGACTATAGTGATTTTACTATACTGAAATAGTTAGGAGGGGTTATACTATAGGAGCTTCATTAATATTGTCTTCAAGAATTGGTTCCACACTTTAGTTAGTTTTATAAAAAGCCTAACATTGAAGTTCTCCAGAACAGTCTGAGACTTTCTCCCAGCTAAAATTAGAAAATCGTAACCTGATGGACTATAACATCCCTCTGACTGAAACTGCTGGACAAAACAAGTAACTGACACAATCACTGGAATTGGTTTGAAAGAGAAGTAACCCTTAACTCCAGCCTATATTTCTCAGTGATGAGTAGAGGAAACAGTCATGATATAGGAGTCTGCTCTTAAATATGTTAATTGCACACAAACACTCAGCAAATGTACTCTTTAAAATGTGGTGAGTGTCAGAAAAGGTAGTTTAATAAAATGGCCCCTTGCAGCTTGGAAGGAATATTCTCTTCAGCTGGTTGCAGATACTGAGGCTTCTTTACATATTAAGGCTGAGGTCAATCTGCAACTTGTTTTCAATCACTGAGAATTTGTGCAGATATTATTGTGTTATGTGATGGACTTTCTTCTTTTCATCTGTAGGGCTGCAACTGTTTATCTTGAAGCCACTTGAAGCCAGAATAAAACTCATTTTCCTTGCCTTTAGTACTTTTACAACATGAAACAAAAGAAATATGCAGATAGCTTTCTAATCTGTATTAAGTGTATCTGTTTTTGTTGTAATTGTTGAAGTGTGTTATGGCCAGAAATGTGATTCTGCCAAAATAAAATGTTAAGCTTCTTTATTTTCCATCAGTGATTTCAGTGTTGCATTTGCTAAGTTTGCAAGTCCAAATGAAATTGTTCTAACTTCCACGCCAGCCAGTTCGCCTTGGGACTTTAAAATCAAGTTGGTTATATTTTTTTCTTCCCCATGTATCATCATTTCCAATAAGGATATTAGAGCCTGACTTTAGCTGGCAACGTTGTTAATTAGATAGTGTGGTATAAGGCAGAAGGGGGGCAAAGTAACCTTAGAAAAGCAGGACTGTCCTGATTAAAACTTGGTAAATGGTCTACCTAGATGTAGTGTAAATATGCCCAATGACTCAAAAGCGACAGGGTTCAATTCTGCCCTCAGCTATGCTGACCATAGTGGGAGTTACATCCACTTAACTGATTGGAAAATTGATATGCTAGGTCTTTTGAGCCATAATTTCTTTGATTGGCTTCAGTGGATGTTGCATCGGTGAACGTGAAGGCAGAAAAAGGTTAACAGAGGACAGTAACAAGGTTGTAATCCCTGGGAAAGCAGCATTTCTCTGAAAGAGTTTGTATGGTTCAGGCACTGTCTTTCTGTACTATCAATGTGGTATAAAAACAACATAAAAGTATTTCCTGAAATAAAACATCTACATTGTATCCAATTTTGTCTGTTTATCTATGTACTCATAATGGTATATATAAAATACAAGAAACACTATGCAGTATGTAAATATTGTATTTCTACATATTTTATTACAGTTATTGGTGCATGTAAAATATATACAATACTGCATACTGTCTCTCATATTTTACCTATAGGGATTTAACCTTCACTTCTCTTCATCAGCCTTCCAAATCTGTCCTACCAGCAGCTTCCTGGAGGCATACAGGATAAAACTTTCAAAAGCAGCTAAGTGATTTAGAAACCCAAATCTCATTTTTAAAACTGACATAGGCACTTAGGTCTGGAGCATGCTATGCTACCAGGCACCTCTCTTGGGTGGTGGATCAAGCTAGACTTCCAGGACTTCAAGATCTTAACTTTGTGGATGATATGGTTCTATTGGACATATATGACAATGCCATGAAAATGAGTACTATCAATGTCCAAGGTGAGGCCGCCAAAGTAGGATTAAAAATCAGCCAAAAGAAAATGAGCTCATGATCATTGAAAGTGGAGTCAGCAATGATGGTGTGTATGTGATTGATAGTGAAGTACACTGCATGGTTAATGAGTTTGTGTATCTCAGAAGCATAAGTAGTCCTGATGGCCAACTCTATAAGAAGATGAAAGCAAAACCTGGGAAGGTGAGTGGAACTTTTCTGAAACTGCCAAATATCTGGAAAAATAAGGAGCTTCATACAAGAACCAAGATAAAGTTATCTAGTGCATTGTGCTAACCACATTTTTATAGGCTCCTGAAACTTGGCAAATGCTAGAATAGGAAATTTAGCGCATTCCATCAGAGATGCTTTGGTGTCTGCTAGTGGGATAAGGTAACTAATGCTGATGTGTTACAAAGGACTGGCCAACAGACTGTAGAGACAATGATTTGAGAAAGAAGGCTGAAGTGGTTTGGGCATGTTGTACAAATGCAAAAGAACTGTATTCTAGACAACTCCTTCATTGGATACCACTTGGTGGAAGATGGAAAAGAGGAAGACAATAGATGGCATATCAGAAAAGCACTGAGAATGAGGTCACTGTCATGGAAACAGACTACAATGGAGCAAGAAACATGGCATTAGACAAACAGAGGCGGAAAAACTGGGTTGCTGCATGTGTCACACAGCACAAGAGCATCTAAGAAAAAAATAGGCACTTAGGAGGAGAAGACTCACACTGTTCTATATGAGTTCTTATGTCACACTCATCACCATAGTATCTGAGCACGATCCAGTAGTGTATTAAGCCCAGATGTTAATCATGTGTTTAAGTCCCATTTTCAAAAATGACTCTGTTAAGCCAGTTAGGCACTTTTGAAAATGTTCCCCACAATCTCTGGACACTCTTGTGGAATAATCAAGAACACAGCAGTTCAGCAACGGTGGTATCTGAGACTCCTGCAGCAGCGAAACAGTTAATTTTTATGAAGACTCAGGGGAAAAAAACAGACTTGGAGCAGCCTTGTGTTGGGAGGAGGGTTAGAAAATGAGGCTGTTGCTGTTGTTTTCATTGTGTGCACTCTAATCAGGCAGAGTAAGAACAATAATGCATGTAATGCTGATTTTGGAACGTGTCCATGCAGCTTTTCCCAGGCTAGGCAGCCTTGGGAACCACTGATAGTGTGGCACACCAGGGGCACAGCCTCAATCACCAAGCACAGGGCAGGGCAGTCTTTTCTGTGGATAAAATACGTTAGAGATGACAAGAATCTTCCCAGCATTGGAAGTGGCAATAACCAAAAAGTACATACACAACTGTGCCAAACTGTGTGAATACAGCATGAACTGTAGCCTTCCTGCAGGCACGGCTTGCATTGGAAAGGTAGAATATTATTTTTCTTTTCCTCTCTTTTTTTTGTTTTGTTTGTTTCCCCTTCTTGCATTAGACATCCCTTCCCCCACCCTCCAGTACCATGCTTTGAAGCCAAGATGAAAGCAGTGTTGTGGCTGCTGGCACAGAGCAGACACAGGGAGACTGACTGAAGTGTGCTTTAGTTTAAGATGCCATATTTTTCTCGTAAGTATTGGGGGGGGAGGGAAGAAAGTTATTCAGCTAAAAGCAATATATTATCACTTCATTGAAAAGTATATTGTATATCTTGGAGTGAAATATGGTCCCAGTTTTTCAAAGCTTTTCGCTTCAAGGACAGAGCGTTTAGGGTAGCTAAGATGTGGCATCCTCCCATAAAGCAACTGCCCATGTTTTATTCATAAAACCTGCCACATAAGTGTCTGATGAGAACTGACACACTAAGCTGCAGCTCTCTGACATCTAATAGCGCAGTCAAATCAATGTTGTTTATTTCTTGGTGGTAGAAGTTATGTAAAAATCAGTACAAAAAAAATTTCTTGTTTTTAAATAGAAAGAAGGATTTCTTTTTTTTTTTTGAACAACAAGGATCCAAAGCATCGTCAAGTTTTCATTTGTTTTTCAGTTTTCCTAGGAGATGAACAATTCCCCTGGGCCAGCCATGTTCAAAAAATCTGGAGGAGAGAGAGGAAGAATTTACATGCATAGGCCCTGCTTCTGCAAACACTTAAATATGTGCTTAGCTACCATACAAGAGGAGTCCCATTGGGTTATATACAGGCTCCCATGGAGTCAGTGAGAGTTTTACCCATGGACTTTAACAGGGGAAGGATGTTGTCCACTGCATTGAATTTGTGTCCATGCTTATAGGATCAGGACCTTCAGGTTACATCCATCTGAGCAAAACTAGCGAGCTGATGCTGGATGTCATGTGTGAAAGTTCTACTGAGGCTGATTGAGGAAGGAATCCTGATGCTTAAACCCATGGAGTAGCTGCTGAGCTAAAGTGGAACCATTTGAAGATCCTAATGTTCTAATAACCCCTGTTGTTCCTGTATCTTCACTTTCAGGGAGTGATAGGCCAGCTAATGGCAGATCTATGATCAAGAACTACTTGGCTAGATTGGTTTGGACTGCTGCTTTAATCTTTAACCAATATCACCAAAGTTCACTTACCTATAACTTAATTTACAGTTTAGAATTTCACACTTATTTAACATCTGGTTCTCACCACTAAACTATCTGGCACTAGCTAAATTCTGTTCCAACTAAGCAGCAGCATTACCATTTAAATCACAATGCAAAAAAAAAAAGTCATTTTCTTGGGGGCATCCTCTAATGGGAGTTCTATGATCAAAGCATAATATTAAATTAAACTTTCAGGCCAAATGTCCTCTGTAGCAAAAACAGTACTAATTAGCATGCCTAAGAATTTTTTGGAACCCATTGTAGAAGGAAATTACAACAATTGGTAAATATACCTTGAAGGATGCACCACATGTAGCACAGTAAGTTACAATTTCTAACTAATGATATATTTTGAACTAATCCTGACGCTGCTGCTGTCTACTAACTGCAAGCCAACTTTAATAGGTCAAGTATCTTGCTGTACAAAGTAACCCGTGTATGCTCCTGAAGAGAGAACATTAAGCCAATTCTCAAATGAATGTAGCTAGTTCGAAATAAGAGATTAATGGACAAACTAAAGAGTCGTGAAATAGCAGATACAATACAGTGATACATTTTACAGCAAGACAGATTATGCATGAAATAACCCAGGGGTCAATTTTGGGAAGTAACACAGGATTATTAAGAGTTCCTTGTTACACTGGTAGTAAGATACCAGGCTGGTATTTTTTCAAAATAATCAACTTGCAAACAAGAAGCAGGCAGACATACAGGTGGACCAATCTATTCACAAAGCCCAAAGTGACATCATGGTAGCATCATGAGCAGACACTGAAAAGGTTTGGTATGGCTGATCTTCCCTGGAAGCCCAGAATCATTACATGTTGGTATTTTAGTTTGGGGTTGCAGCGTGCCTCTTCTTTATATACCATAGATCTGCTAAAGCCTTCCTGTCCTCCAGATAACCCTGGGATGGTATATTAAGACATGTCTCTTATTTGCAGTATTTTGTACAGCGAAATTATAATTGTAGGGCTCTCTTTTGTAACTATAGTGATACATTTGCTATCAGCCATTCTTTAAAAAATAGTACAGAACCTTTGAGGAGTTTAAGTGGGAGGAGATATGAAGAATGACGTAAGAGGAAACATCCAACATATAAATCAATTGCAGTAACTGACTTGCCAAGACACTGGGCAATGAGCCGTGCATATCAGAAGACCACATGTAGCTCCATTGCTCTAAATCAAACTGTGAATAATAATACAGTAGTGCAAGAACACTAACTGAAAGATTAAGTCAATGGAATAGAACAATGTTGCATAAATATGCTCTCCTGGTGCTACATAAAATTCTGCTATAGATTAGAAACTGGCTGAAAGAAAAAGAGAAAAAAGAACAATGAAGATTTAATTTTCAGTATAACAAAAGATTAGCAGTAGGGTGATCCATGGTTCTCTCTACTAAAACCAGCGAGGTTTATATAATTAAAGGGGTGAACAATGAGGCATCAGTATTTGCAGATGGCACAAGATTATTATTCAAGACCAGAGAAGACTGAGAAGCTTCAGAGTGGATTACAGCTGGGGAATGGGCCACACGATGGCAGAAGTCTTTGTTGACAAATGCAAAGTAATGCACATTAGAAGGATAATAATTTGAACTGCTCTCACGCATTGCAGGTTTCTAAATCAGTTGTAACCGTAAGGAAAAAGACCTGGACACCATCAGAACAGTGCAATGAAAAATTCTGATCAAAGTACAGTAGTATTAAAAAAATAAGACAACTGTTAAAATTCAAACATAGAATCATGGAATCATAGAATATCAGGGTTGGAAGAGACCTCAGGAGGTCATCTAGTCCAATCCCCTGCTCAAAGCAGGACCAACCCCCAACTAAATCATCCCAGCCAGGGCTTTGTCAAGTCTGACCTTAAAAAACATCTAAGGAAGGAGATTCCAACACCTGCCTAGGCAACCCATTCCAGTGCTTCACCACCCTCCTAGTGAAAAAGTTTTTCCTAATATCCAACCCAAACCTCCCCCACTGCAACTTGAGACCATTAGTCCTTGTTCTGTCATCGGGTACCACTGAGACCAGTCTAGATCCATCCTCTTTGGAACCCCCTTTCAGGTAGTTGAAAGCAGCTATCAAATCCCCCCTCATTCTTCTCCTCTGCAGACTAAATAATCCCAGTTCCCTCAGCTTCTCCTCATAAATCATGTGCTCCAGCCCCCTAATCATTTTTGTTGCCCTCCACTGGATTCTTTCCAATTTTTCCACATCCTTCTTGTAGCGTGAGGCCCAAAACTGGACACAGTACTCCAGATGAGGCCTCACCATCGCCGAGTAGAGGGGAATGATCACGTCCCTCAATCTGATGGCATTGCTCCTATTTATACAGCCCAAAATGCTGTTAGCCTTCTTAGTAACAAGGGCACACTGTTGACTCATAACAGGGATTGTTATATAACAAGAATATTCAGAGTTATAACAGTTAATGCTAAAATTTTGGAAGGGTTGTTAAGGCTTATGATTAAGGGTTTAAGTCAATTGCTACTAGGGATTCAGAAGAGACCAATGTGGGAGGAGATAATCCCACATCTGCCCAACACAAGGTTCTTGCACCTTCTTCTAACGCATCTTGTGCTGGCCATTGTCTGAGTCAAGTTACTGGACTAGATGGACCATGAGTCTGATCCGATCTGGCAACAGCTGTATTCCTAAAGCACAGAATAGAAAACAGTTCTTCATATTTGAACTTTTAGTACAGACTTTAATAATTATAGAATCAATTTCATATACAAGTTTTGCTTTTCCATTGTCATCTCCTTTTGCCACAGAAAGGTTCATGAGCACCAGCCATTATTTAACCTTAGCGGTGACATTCTTTTTCTTATGAATTGCATATTAAAGTGAACAAAGTCATATCCTGCATACAGTAGCTCAGGATTTGACTCTTTCATCCCAATATGGTATTAACCTATGTCCATTTTCTCCCCAGTCACAAGGTCTACTCACAGAAAATTTGGGTCTGCATGCAAAACTCCCAGAGAAACTATTGGAATTCCATGCATGGACAGCTCTCGCCATCTGGCCCTTTATTGTTCTACAAATACACAGCTAAAAGTTACTCTAGCTATTATCTCTATGAATTCTTGTTTACAAAGCCTGAGCATCCAAAATGTTTCATTCAGTTGATTAACGCCTCTCAGTTTGTCAGTGAATTATTAATTTAATTTAACTATTGGCTCAGGTCTTATGGAAAGTGGTTCCTTCCTATACTCTCTACTAATAGGCTGATATGTTACTTAGGGCCAGATTCTGCCTAACACTTGTTCATTGTTCCAATTGAGATCAATGAGTGCCACTAGCACTGATTGATTCACTAAGAAGTAGGTAGCAGTTAAATAGAAACAGTTTTTGAGGCATGGATAAACAGAGAATATTGACATACAAGAGGCTAACCCATTTCTCATGCTGAGAAAGGAAGTGGACTATTTTACTTGTTTAACTTGCCATTGTCCCGTTTTAGACAGAGGGCTGTTTTTTTAAGGGTATGCAAAGGAATCCTACTACCAATGAGCAAAATATTTCATGGCTTGGATGTCAGCAGGGAACTAGATTTCATACTGACTCGTAGTAATAAGATCAGGTTTCTTTTAAAGTATGAGAACACCCCAAGGTTACAGCATGTTTACAGCATCCCAGAGAACTATAGTAGGTGGATATACTCAAGCCAGCTATATGGTGACTTGTTCAATTAACTCACTGCTACAATCCCAATACTCCCTCATGAATTGTGCTTGAAAATTTTACTTGTCACACATTGGTCCAAAGACTACGTTTGCTAACCAGGGTGAAAGACATCTGCAATGTCCCCTTCCAGCTAAGAGAATGAAACAGTTAATACTGTTAATCATAACCAGCTCGGAAATCAAAGAGTTTTTAAATTCAAAAACCTGAAAAGTTTAATCCTTATTTTTCTGCTTTTCCTTTGTTCTCTAATAAACAAAATCTCTCCAAAAAAACATGCTAAGAGCAGAGACATTTGTTGTGTGACTGTAATAAACAAGCAGAGGGGTTTCTTTTCTTGTTAAAATGTATAATTTTTATACTCTTCAAATATATAAACCACAACATAGGAAAACTGTGTGACTAAGACTATACAAACATCTCCAGGCTGTGATGACATCTCAAATTTTGACACTTAATTACCAATCTCTCCCACCTCACCCTCAAATTTCAATGACTACAAAACATTTTTTTACCTGCAACTTGTATTTCCTGGACTCAGATTTAGTCTCAGCCACAATGAAATGTTTTGCTCTGTTACACAAGGGAGCAGTAATCAGAATGGAGACTCTTTTGTCGTGAATCACATTGCGCTCCATCTCCTGAACTCCCCCATCAAAATTACCAGCATGCTCTGGAACAAATAGAATGCTTTGTTAGAAAGGGGAAAACGCACATAATTAATAATACCCTGTCTGAACAACCAGTGAAAGGTCTCCCCCTGCATAAGTGAAGACAAATTCAAACTTTATGTGAAAATGTGAGAGTAACTAATCTGACAAACATATGGTCTTCTGCTGCGACAGCTATGTTGTGAAGCACAGAGGGGACAAGAAGGCTCTGGTAGCAATGGAGGTAGGGTGCCGGAGGTTGGGGCATATTCTCTTCTACTGGAAATAAGGCCAAAGAATTACTGATACAGGAAACAAGGAATTCTTGCCAGGTTATGCAGTGTTAGTGAGACCAGAACCAAAGAACATTGTATCTTTGGCTGAAATGTTCTCTTCAGAAAAAGAAAATATTTTCCCTTGACTGCTTGAATTTGTAGATAGAAGGAGAACGAATTCTGAGAGAGTTTGAGAAGACTCTCAGAGTGGATGCATCACAACTAGTCCCCACAGCTGAAAGAAAATCAAAGTTTGATGCAACAGACTCAGCTTCAAATGAAGAGAAGCCCCCACTTAGCTGAGTTCCAAACAAGTGGTTATCACCACTCTTCGCTTTCTTCAATGGGAGCCACTGCTGACATTTGTCTTTGTGATTACTTGGGATGCTGATGTCAGCTTCAAGAGATGCAGATCCCAAGGAGGAAAAAATCTGAAAAATCTCTGGTGCTCAGAAGCAAGTGGAGATGTGCACCCTGAAAACCTGCTGAGGACAGCTAATTCCCTAGGCTACCTGCTTGAATCATCACACCACCACCACCTTAGGGGGATGATTTAACTATGTCAAGACTAGCATTGGGCAGTCTCCCTCTGTTCTCTTTTGGACAGTGAAACACATGGTAGATGATCCTGAAAGATTAGGAGACCCAGATTCACTTCCCATCTCTCCTTGTATAACTTTGGGCAAATTACTTAATCTCTGCATGTATCAGTTTCTCCCCTTGTCAGATGGGGATAATAATAGTACTTCCCTAACTCATAGGAGGGTTTGTTAGGATAGCTAAATAAATAAGCACATAGGCATCATGCACTTTCCAGCACTGGGGGATTCCCTTTGTCAAGCGAATCTCCAGGTGCCTCCTTAGGGCTGCTTTTACAGCTTTCTTTTACATGCTGGAGCAGCACAAAAGGGACTTTCCCAGGGTGGAGAATCTGGCCTATAGCTTTAGTTCTAAAAATCACATAATAAAATCTTATTCCACTTGACATTTTAGAGTCACACATTTTTATATTTCTAAAAGGGGAATTATCCAGCTATGTTGAAAGGCACTTAAAGAGTTAACATGCTATGGTTTTCCCTACACACACATGCATCTGACGAAGTGGGTATTCACCCATGAAAGCTCATGCTCCAAAACGTCTGTTAGTCTATAAGGTGCCACAGGATTCTTTGCTGCCTTTACAGATCCAGACTAACACGGCTACCCCTCTGACACCTACACACACAGGTAATACTGAGTATATGGGCCACTTCCAGGTTATCACTGCTAAAGCACTTACTGCTCTTGCAATTACATGTATCTCTCTGTGCTTCTTGGTCCAGCCTGTACCACAATACACCATTCTTTTACTGAGTGTGAAGGTACCTATTGCCATAGTATCTATGGCCATAGGACCACAGATGTAGAGGCAATGCTGAAAATGCAGTTCTATTTTACACTGTAATCGGTCTGTAAGACAGTTCCATTGTTGCTTTAGCATGACACTAATGGCGGGAGGAAGTAGTTCAGTGCTGGTGCACTGAGATATGCTAAACTCCAGTTCTCTAGAATTTGTCTGATCGTGTTGCAAGAAAAAGTGCCTGCATAAATGAGGGGAGAAACTGTTGTGGAAAGGAGGAGAGGTTTTCTGATTCAATGTCCCTGCAACTGCCTTTGTCGCTATCACACGGTGATTGAGTTATATCCAAGTGAAGGAAGCTATGGGAATGAATCAGTCTACTAGCAGCCAGCAAAGGAGCACTCTCCACCAAAGCTCCAGTGACACTACAGGGCAGCAAAAGAGCACAAGGATCTCTAGTGGGCCTTCAAAATTGGTCCAGCTAAGCTATGCAGCAGCTTTTCTGCATAGTACGACATACAGTGCATTATCTACTAGCCTGTCTGCCTTGCATTACAAAGGCAGAAAGAGACATATGGATGTGTAAGAAAGGCAGTGCATTACCACATGCACTGTATATCTGACATACAAGTCCTACTTTATTGCCCTAATAAATTCTATGGAATAAGCATTACTTCCCCATTATTAGGGGATCAAGATTTTCACAAGTGACGTGTTTTTGGAATGCCTCCAATTTAGAATGCCTATTTTAAAACTCCTTAAAGGGGCCTGATTTTCAAAGGGTGGGTGCTTAGGAATTTCTCAGAATCAGGCTCCTTTCAGTAGTCTTAAGGGGGGCACCCTAAAAATGAGGCACTGAAAATCTTTAGCCACTTTAAAAATCTTGCTCATGGACTTTATCATGACTCAAGCACTCCAGTAAGACTACAGCTATTGCAACCTGGTTCAATGTGCAAAAATAAGTGGTGCTTATATATTTAACAACACTGGCTATCTCCAATCTGGAAAAAAAGACAAACTAGTCAGCACACATGTGGACTCTGTTTAGACGTTCAAAGTATAATTGGTGAACTATACTGGAGTGACATTGCAATCCTGCAAGCTATTGGGCCACAGGCTGACTCTTCAAACAGTATGTGCTCGTCAAGAGCCTTCCAGAATGGGATCTCAATCCTAAATGAGGCCTTTGGATACTGCACTATAGATATCAAATAGTAAAGGGAAGTTATCTCTCTATAGCAGGGGTGGGCAAACTATGGCCTGTGGGACCCTCCTGCCCAGCCCATGAGCTCCTGCTCCAGGAAACCCGCCCCCGGTCCCTCCCCTGCTATTCCCCCTCCCATGCAGCCTCAGCACACCATGCCACCAGCGCAATGCTCTGGGCGGCCGGGCAGCGCAGCTGCATAGCCTGGCCTGACCCGGTGCTCTGTGCTGCATGGTGGCGTGGTTGGCTCCAGCTGGGTGGTGCAGCTGTAGCGCTGCCAGCCACCGGTGCTCCAGGCAGTGCGGTAAGGGAGCAGAGAGCAGGTGGGGTAGGATAGAGGGTAGGGGAGTTCGGGGTGGTAGTCAGAGAGCAGCGGTGTGGATAGGGGTCGGGGCAGTCAGAGGGCAGGGACGGGGGGATTAAATGAGTGCAGGGGTCCCGGGGGGCAGTCAGAAATGAAAGGAGGGGTTGGATGGGGGAGCGGGGGGCAGTCAGGGGTGGGGGTTCCAGGGGTAGGCAGGGAGCAGGGTGGTGTAGATGGGACAGGAGTCCCGGGGGGGCATCAGGGGGAGAGAAACAGGGAGGGGTTGGATGGGGGTGGGGGCTGGGCCACACCTGACTGTTTGGGGAGGCACAGCCTTCTCTAACCAGTCCTCAATACAAATTCCGAAACCCGATGCAGCCCTCAGGCCAAAAAGTTTGCCCGCCCCTGCTTTATAGTACTTCCCTGGCTCCCTGTAACAGGATGGCTCATCCCGTAAGGGCTGGAGGCAGGGCACGGCATTAGCCAAACCTGATTATGGAATGAGCCCTGGGAGAGATTAGGTGATTGTACCATAAAGACTAGCAGGAGGCTGCAGTGAAGGAAGGAATGTTCAAGGATTACAGATTGCTAAGAGTGAGGAGGATCTAGGAGTGATACCCCAACTAGGTAAGGTCTAGGAGTGATAGGCCAAAGCAAAGGAAGGAGGAATAGAAATCTTTGTTTGTTTGTTTTGAATGTTTATTCATTTAATAAAGCACAACCTGTGAAGGGATGAGAATGGACAAAAGTGTTTGAGTTTCTTAAATAGTTCAAGAGGAGAAACTGAGACAGGCTGCCTGTAGCATGACCATAGGTCACAACGGGGCTCATGGGAGGTGGCTGGCACAGTTTACACCCCGATTATTGTGGTACCTGATCACCTCACCGTCTTTAATATGTTTATTCTGACAACTCCCCTGTGAGGTAGGGAAGTGCTAGTTACTCTGTTTTACAGATGAGGAACTGAGGCACAGCGAGACTATGGCATAGGAAGTCTGTGGCATAATAGGTAAATAGGTAAACCTAGCTCCCTCAAGCTCAGCTAGCACGCTAACCCCTGGATCATCTTTTCTCTGTAAATTAAAATCTATGTAAATTATTTGTGCGCATCTCAAAGGTGGCTTATACTTGTGAAATGATGCTCATGTGTGCATGCATGTGTGCACACATGTGTGCATGCCGTATATGGAGGAAGACAAGAGATCTTTCTTCTGACCCCCTCATTTACTTCCTGAATTCTTCATCTCCTTTTCCATTCCTTCCTCTACCCACCTGCTCTCTTGGTCCTATGCACCCATCTGCTGGAGTTCTTCTGATAGCCTGACTTTTGTAATAGTTTCTGAGTTCTCAAGTGAGAGTTGAGCCAAAGTGATGGAGAAATTCCGTACACTCTTTAGAAGAGCTGACTGATGAGACAAGATACAAACTGGCAACCGAGCAGTTTTAAATATAATGATGTCACATTTCCATAGCAGAAGGACCCCAAAGCACTTCCAAACCTTTGATCAAGGGATTTATAAATCAAATATAGGAATCACTTTGCCTCCCTGCTGAAGTGCTGCCCCCGCAGTGGTGAAGGAAAGCAACACCGCACAACAGTTCAGAATAAGAATATTGTATTCTGTCGGAACTGCTGGGAGAAATTAGGTAGTCAGAAAGTAATTTACCCAAAGCAGAATATGGCCACAGTACTAGTGTTCACTGCCCTACATTTACTAAACACTCTGAAGGATCCTTAGTGACTACAAATGGCAAAGTCATGTTACATTGAAGACAGCAGCTTTTGTGGCACTGTGCATCCTAGCACCAGTATTTGGTTCAAACTTCAATCCCCTTCTGAACATCACTTTGCGTAGTATCTGGGCTTTCCTTGGTGATCACTGATCCAAGTACCAACTGTGCCACTGCCAAACCATGATTAGTTTACACTGGGTATGCCAAGATCATAGCTGATGGTGAAATGGCAGCAAGCAGCCAAGAGTTTGGGGTAGATATTTGTTACATTTCTAGGAATGAAATCCCACTAATCAAAGTTTGGTTTGTGCTGTAGTTTGTAGTGCTTGTAGAACTGTGGTTCTACAAAAGTGTTTCTCTATATTTTAACAAATGTACCCTAAAAGCACTTTCCCACGGAGCTACGTGGCAGCTATGCATGAGACATTCAACTCTGAACTTCCTTCGGTGCAAGTCCTGCAGCAGATTTGTGTGCTAGCTGCATTAACTTGCTTCTCCACTAACCACTTCTCTTCCTCTGACATACATTGTATTTCTATCTCCAACTTTCCCTGTGTGCATTTTCCTCACAGCTTCCTTAATCCTGCTGCCACTGCTTGCTTCATGCCAGCCTGGCCAGCTGCCTGAAGACTTCACTAGCAGCATCATATCCTTACTAACCCATGTCACGCCGTCTTTCTTGGCCTAAAATTTCCGTCCACGTGCTAGCTTTTAAGATTAGCCCCCCCCCTTTTTTTTTAAACCCTCTCTATGCTGGTGCATAATCTCTCTCTCAAAACAACGCATATTTTGAAGGATCTGCTAAGCACTATCTGTATATATGTTACCAAGGGAAATTTCTTACACCAAACTTTGATGTATTGAAAAGGAAAGGGGGAGAGGGGAATTGTAGCATAATCCCCAAAGGAAGACTATGTCCAAGAGTAAGATTCTTGAGACTAATCCTTCCATATGTCCTCACTAACAAACATGGTAAGAAATAATTACAACCATGCCTGTTCATCTCAAATCCCCTGGAAAATATTAGTTCACCAAAAGAACATTCTTCTGTACGATGGACTTTATGAGATTGCAACGCAGCACTCACTCACTCTCAAAGGTTCCAGCCTTCGGGAGCATGGCATTCAAGTACAGAACGTAACCCTCTTTCTGGTCAAGAGCAGTAAAGGTGGCTCTTACTGTTATTGTGAACTAAACTGTCAACACTAGCCCGAGAACTGCAGCCAGTAAAAATAATGGGCCGGTTTGTGAAGCGCTGTTGACGTAGCATTTCAAGATGACAGTTCAGCACTCGGGGCTGCTAAGGCACCAAAGTTTTTTTTTTTATTTTTTCCCTAGTTTGGCTGCATAATACAGTAAAGCAGGGAGTGCCACGGGGCATTTCAAGTGTGCTGGTGCCTTATGGAGTACAAGGAGGCCTGATTTTCAGTAACCACATACACATTCATGTTGCAGTGCGTGTGCAAATCAGGGATTTGCACATGCACATGGCTAGCTAGGAGGCTAGTGAGCCTGTGCCTCCACAGATCCCCAGCTAGTCATGTGCACATGCAAATCCCTTTTGCACATGTGCATATGGCCATGCATGAAAATCAGGTCCTCATATCTGAGCAACAATTCCATCAATATTGTATTATCCAAAGTTCTCCTTTGATCTGAAGATATTTGCAGCGCCAGTGGGATCTTTGTTTCTTAAGGCTTTATTGGCTTCTACTGATTCTTTCCTTTCCAAAGTGTTCTTTGTTTATGGTTATGTCACAACTGGTTGCTTTGGAGGATTAGGATTGAGGAGGGGGAGAAGCTGTAAAGCCAGAGGGATCTCTTTTCAAAGTTTTCTATGACCATCCATTGAGCTTTAGAGGTGTTTTCATTCAGGCACGTAACAACTCTGAAATAATGTAGGAGCAGTTTTTTCATTGCTCAGATACAGTTCCTGCCATGCTCCACTCACCCCTGGTTAAGCCAGAACATTTCATGAATGACACCCAGAGTTTATCCAACAGCCTAGATCAGTGCAGTCCCATAACCAAAGACTGAAAATATAATGATAAGAAAGAATGAAGGAGTCTGTAAACTTCATGTGGTAGAGGGGGGCTTATGAGGAAGTAAGATGGGGACAGCAGCTTTCCAGTGTACCATTGTGACTGAAACAGAATTTGCTCCTAGATTGACTGGTTTTTGAGTTGGTGGCTGCCACAGTTCTGATGCTCTTCCAAGTCTTTCTGACATATTGTCTTGTGGTTAAGAGATTGGCCTGCGACTCAGGAGATTTAGTCTCAATTGTTGCCTTTGCTAGAGACTTGTGACTTTGGGCAAGTCTCGTACTCTCCAAGCCTCATCTGTAAGTTGGGGATGACAACACTGCTTTCTCCCACCCTATGTCTTATCTACATAGACCGTAAGCTCTTTGTGAAAGGGTCTGTCTCTTACCATGTGTTTGACAGCGCCTAGCACAATGGGACCCTAATCTCAGTTAGGGTCTCGGTGCTACTGTAATAAATAAATAGATATAGGAATATGACTTTTCTCTCTTTTATCATGTAGCTATAGCTGCTATGAAGAAGTTCAGTTCCATCACTCTGGACTATCATCCTCTCCAGGTAACATTACTTACGATAAGAGACTTATTGATCTCGTACCCTCTTTCTGAGGCTTCCAGTTTTCTCTACCAGTCAAACTCAGAATAATGCCTCATAGCTTAGCAGCATCTCTAGAACAGGCAGATGGACTAATGATTGTTATTTACAGGCTGTCGCACCATAGCTCTGCCTGGTGTTTTACAATTCACTAAGATTTCATTGGCATAATGAGCTGCAAAAGTCATGTCAAAATGAAGAAAGGACTAGCCACCTGAAGATTCCATAGCAGGTGTGCATCATCTGCCCTAGACAGACAAAAAACAACAACAACAAGGTCTCTGTCCTAGAGATCTCACATCTAATATGGCTTGAATATTACCTTTAGCCCCATCCTCATCACTGTCTGGCACCCGGAGCTTCCAGGTGAAATCTGAAAGGATAACGGTGCAGAACCACCCACGTATCCAGTCTCAGCATACAGGCATACCCTCTGACCCCCAGCAGGAGTGATTTTGCTACTCTTGTGGCAGCATGTGGCATTTCTTTTCATAAAAATCACCAAAGCAAAACCAGATGATAGAGTCGCTGTTGCTGAGATACTACAAATAAGTAAACAGCCTTTGTGCTGTTGCTATTTTTCTTTAATGAGGATTGTGGGCGGGAGGCGCTGGCGCCTCGTTGGTGCACACAGCCCTGGCATGCAGAAAGAGCTCTGTGCTACCCTGATCAGGCTTGATTAAATGGCAGGGGTGGTCCTTCCTGGAAGAATCCAGCTCCCTGAGGGGGGTCCCTCTTTTGAAGATTACTTCTGCTGACATCAGAGCAAAATATGAAAATCCCTCCTCTTCTCCTGGATCTTATTGTCCTGAGCATTCTGCTCCCAGGCAAAGAATTGGCTGTGAGAGGCATGCAAAGCTTCCAAAAACTTAGTGGTAGAGTGACAAGGAGTAGGGGAGGGCATCACACCAGCACATGTAAATGACTTTTCAGCATCAGTCTATTATCAGTCATTTAAAACCATACAGATGCAGTCTTCAAGTTCACAGGTTATCAGGTGCACAAAACCTCACTCTGGGAATAATTCCAGGTGAACACAAGGCCAGCCTTTACATATTTGGACAGGTCTGCAAGCCATTATTTTGCCTTCTGCAGACTCCATCCGTAACTGGCTCCAGTCTATTACGGCCCTGATGCAGCAAAGCGCATTGATCTCAATGGCAGCTAGGTGCCTAGGTGCTATTAAAAATCCCAGTAGGTGCCTGTCTGCCTATTTAGGCACCTACATACCTTCAAAAATCTGGTCCTGAAACCATCCCAATTCAGAAAAGCATTTATACATGTGCTTAAGTGCTTTGCTGCTTCAGGGCCTATCTTTCCACCTCTGTGCCCAGGGCTGACTTATAGAATCTGGGGAGGAGCAGTGAGATGATTCTTCGGGATACACCCTAAGCGTAACTGAGGCCTAGTCAACACTAGAAAATTAGGTTTAACTACATCAGTCAGGGGTGCGAAAAATCCATACCCCTGAGCAGCGTGGTTAAGCCAACCTAAGTCGCCACAAAGACAGTGCTAGGTTGACAGAAGAATTCTTCCTTGACCTAGCTACTGCCTCTCAGGGAAGGGAATTACCTTCACTGATGGTAGGCTCTACAGTAAAGCACTACAATGGCATGACTGTAGTGTTTTAAGTGTAGACAAGCCTTGACTCCTTTGCGGGAGGGATTTTAAATTCCTTCTCCCCAACCTCCTGCTGCAGAAAGGAAGGCTGCTATTCAAACTATCAAACTATACCACTTTACACTGAGGAAGATGGTCGAGTGGGGAGCCCTAGGATTTGGGAGATGTACTTTGCCAGACTTCCCATGTGACCTTGGACAAGCCATTTAGTCCCTCTCTGCCTCAGTTCTCCATCTCTGAAATGGGGATAGTAGCACTACCCTGCTGCACAAGGGGTGTTGTGAGGATAAATACCCTACAGATGGTGATGTGCCCACTACTATGGTAATAGGGGGCCATATAATTGCCTTAGATGGGTACATTTTCAAGGGTTCACAAAGAAAAGGGCTAAAAAATTACTTTTAAAAATTAAAGCTGAGCTGCTCCTGTCTATTACTATTTCCTTCAAATTAGACTACCTTAGTGGCCACACGCTTTGTCAAACCCAATTGCCAACTCTCTTTCTGGGCAAATAAATGTAGCTGAGGAATCCATAGATGAAAAGTGTCTCCTATCTTCCTGACATTAGCATAGACTTGGTTAGCTAGAATTCTGGCCGGATGTGTTCCTAGAGGTTTCATCACATGACACACTGTTTAATTAAAGATTAATCTTTAATTCTCAGAAACTCCGGGCAATTCTGGAGGATTGGCAACCGCATTCACCAATGACAGTGACATGTGCTATCCTATAAACTGAGTCATTCCCATCTACGGTATATTTTGTGACCACCTATCCTTGGGGAGATTAGTGCAAAGTATATTTCATACTAACAGTCTCACGGCTGTGGGTGCTCTATTCATTTTTGTTGAACTGAAATCAATGGTGGAAAGCTATTTTTGTGGTAGCTACAATATTTTATAGCATTATTTACTCATTTTATGGTATGTTTTTGATGCTCTGTGGTACATCCTGACATAGACCAATGGTTTTGGTGCTTATTGGCAAAGCCCTCCAGGAGATTGGCCCAACTTTTGTGAGGGCCTGCCCCCACTCTGTGTGATCAAGACCTCCCCAAGACAATTCCATTACTCTGTAACAATGGACCTGTCAGCCATGAGAGTGAGAATCCTCTGCTCTGTGGGCAGAGTTTTCTCAGCAACTGGCCCTGAACTGTGGAACCTGCTTAGCAAAGAGATCAGAATGACTGCAAAACTCAGCGTCTTCAGAACAAAATGTATAAAGCAGATCACTGGCTTAGCTTTCCCTCAGCAACTCCACCTAGATCACACATTTGAAAACAAACATGCCAAGACCTTTCTGCTAATGAGAAAAGAAAGGGAGAGAGATACAGAGAGCTTCTTGTATTCACATTAATAAAAACACAAGGTTCTCCAGTAACATAGTGTTGGGCACTGTAATAGATCCTAGAGAGACAGGAATGATGTAAGGTCAGCCTCACAAAAATCAAGCCTATAAGCACAACCAGACACTACCTTTCTTTTTGAAACTGATCTACCTCTGTCATTTAGTATAGAAGGTGGGCAAAACACACTCATTTGGGTTTTATTTTAGTAGTCAGCTGGGACAACTGTAAAACTAGAAAGAAAAAGGCTACAATAAATTTGTTTTCCCTCCATGAAATAATGCAGAATAATAAAATATAATTGCTTATTCATAATAGAGAGAGAATGTATGAATGTAGAATGTAATTCAAATATTTGAATCCAGTGGGAACTCTGCAGGATCTGGTCTGCAAGGTCTAGCCCTTAGTTAGATTTTTTTCCTTGTGACCTCAAGTTATAAAGGCCTGAAAAACTTACTCTCACAAGTAGGCCCATTAATACCAACAGGACTACATGCAGAGGGACTATTCCAGGATTACAGGATTGGACCCTAAGGATGTAATTTGCATGATGACAATTCCACTCTGAGAGCTTCTTAGTCTCTTCTCACTTTCCTATCATGGATTTTTCACTCCCCTTCCCTTCTCTGGGATTGCTGATGCATTCACTGCACCTTCAGGCTAATACTGATCTTCAGTGTTACTATTCTATTTCAATTCTATTCTGTTTAGATTCTTATACCACACTCATCACTCTAGTTTCTGAGTGCCTTCCAGTAGTGCATAAAGTAAGATGACTACACATCTGTCACCTGTCACTGTTTAAGGCCCTGATCTGGGGGCTCTGCATAGGTGAACCACTGCACCCAGGTGGTCCTCAGTGCAGGATTGGGGCCATAGTGCCATAAACTACAGCACAGATAAAATAAGTAACATGATAAAATTGGCCATTTTCAAACACACTTCCCATTAAATAACTGTCAAGAGTGACCAAAAACTATGTCACCTTTTGTGCTTTCCCAAATATTAATCAGGAAAGCACTTCTGGATGTGCTTGATTTGAAGCACATGCTAAATCCCTAACCTGGACTTCAATTATACTGACTTCAGTGAGACATAATTAAGCATGTGCTTAAGTTCTTTACTGATTGGAGCCTAAAAGAAAAACAACAATATAATCTTTTCAAAATATGGCATTTTTAATCATTTAAGTGGAGTCCTTTTGAGTACTGGGATGTGGGCTTAGTGCTCCTGTTCCAGTCCAGGTGCTCTCAGTCAGGCCAATTAATAGGGTGGGGCAGCACCTGCAGGCTCTAGAAGGTCAGAAGTTAGACAGACAAAAGGTAGGAGATGAGAGCTGCCAGAGACAGAAGGTGCTTACAGGGAGAAGGCTGAAGCAGCAGGGTACTAAGTGGGTTTTTGCTGGCTAGCATCCCCAAGTCTCAGAGTTATGGCTGAAGGGAGAGGGAGATGCCTGCTGATTCTAAGCCAGTGCATTGGATCCAAGGGCCAGAGAGGGCTGAAGGAAAGAGGAGCTGCACAGAGGCTTCCCCACTGATGTCTTGTTGCTGGAGAGCTGGACTCAGAGAAACTGTGAGTGGGCCAGGGGTGTGAGGAATGCTCCCTGGCAAGGATTCTCCCAGTGGAGAGACTGTGGAAGTTCCTGCTGGGAAGAGTGGAAGTGCACCCTAGAAGGAAGGGCTGGGGTGGCTATCCTGGAAGAGGCTGATAAGGAGCCTACCTCTGATGGAAGATACAGAAGTGTGGTAAGAACATGGAGTATATACACTGGGGTGATATGGGGATTTTGCTGTAGACTATTTGTACAAGGTTTTTTAAATAAATTCCTCCTCCCCTCTGCCCCGGAGCGGTATAGTTTAAATAAGAGCCTGAAATGAAGTCCTTGGGGTTACCCAAGAGAGAAACTGATATGAGGCAGCCCTTGCAGGGTTGCCATGAGGGTGTGTGAGAGGATGGTACTTGCAAAGTCATGAAGAACCTCAAAGCACTTTATATGTTGCATAGACAAAAATTATTTCACTTACCATTGAAATACCATGACTTCTGTGGTGGAATGTGACAAATGTTATAATGGCAAGCTGTAACACTATAAAACAATTATGAACCAGTAGCATACTACACCCCAGTAAAATTGTTATGAGAACCTAGACTTGCAGAATATAATAAGAACATAAGAATGGCCCTACTGGGTCAGACCAAAGGTCCATCTAGCTCAGTATCCTGTCTTCTGACAGTGGCCGGTGCCAGGTGCCCCAGAGGGAATGAACAGTGAGAGACTCCGGCGGGTCGTACTGAAGGGTGAACTCTCAGGCTGGAAGGAGGTTACTAGTGGAGTTCCTCAAGGATCGGTTTTGGGACTGATCTTATTTAATCTTTTTATTACTGACCTTGGCACAAAGAGCGGGAATGTG
>NC_133771.1:99864559-99897095 GCF_003597395.2 Chelonoidis abingdonii
GCCTTCCTAATTGTATTTTTACACTTCATTTGCCAGTGTTTATGCTCCTTTCTATTTTCCTCGCTAGGATTTGACTTCCACTTTTTAAAGGATACCTTTTTGCCTCTCACTGCTTCTATTTTTTTTGTTTAGCCATGGTGGCTAAATTTCTCAAATTTAATAATTTCTCAAATTGACATGTAGATAGACCACCGGGTTATACAAAGAGTCCCATGACATCTTTAATAATGAACACTGATGGCGGGGACCTATACCTTATGTCCCTTTTGAACAATGGCACCTCCAACAGCAGAGAGCCCCTACCATCAGGTTGAGACAGGTTCAGTTTTGACTCCCAGGGAAGTGAGGCCATTTAATTCCCAACAGAAATTCACTTCATTATAGTATTTCAGTTTTCCTTGGTGTTGTCCCATCCAAATGCTGATTGGTTCTGAATATGCTTAGTGCTTGCAAGCACTGAGAGGGTCACAGCCCAATGTGCTATGACCAGAAGGAAAAGACTGTCTAGCAGTTTCAAAAATGTCATGAAAAGTGCATTTCTTTGTGATGTCAACCTCACACAATTAATCCCATAAATTTAATTCCAAGAACCATATTGTGCCATAAATTTTTAGGCTGATCCTCCTGTTGGCTTCATGCCACCTGGAAATCTGCTTTAAAAATTGAGGCAACATGTCTCATAATTGTGTTTTGCCTTTGACATAACACACTTTGTTCACTTTGTGTAATTGTACTTAGCTGCTGCAAAGAAAACTCTCAAACGCAAGTAATGGATTCTTGGGGACACTGATATTGTTAAGAAGCTCTCAACTCTTTCAGCCTTGACTAGACACACAAGTTGCACTCTTAAAATTTTCCTGGTATACTTAAGTGGCAAAAATCGCTATGGTGTAAATGCAGTTAAATCAGTGTAAAAGTGTTTCTAGTAGTATAGCTTCTTCCCGTAGGAGAAGAGAAATAAGGCACCCCAATATAAAGCATTGTTATATTGGTACAACAGCATTCACGCTAGTATAACTATATTGTTTTGTTTTAAATCAACCCCCTAACTGACATTATTATAATAGTCCTTCACAGCAAACTCATCTTAAAGGAATTTTAAATGTGTTCATAAAAGAAATTCACTCCAGTCAGGAATATGGCATAATCTGTCAGGGAACTTTTTTAAATCAGTTAAGACCCTTTTCAAAGTAAAGTATTTGCTGATTTCAGATTTGTGTGTGTTGCAATAACTATAAAAAGAAGACTTCTTAAAATAAGACTTTTGCAGCTAATTAGTCCACGATGTGAGTTAATTGAATCCTGTGGTCAACAAATATCTGACATAATAGTAGGGCCGCCTGGGGGGAGGGGGGCGGCAAGCGAGGCAATCTACCCCAAGCCCCACAGGGGCCCCCATGAGAGTTTTTTTGGGCCCCTGGAGCAGGGTCCTTCACTCAGTCTAGGGGCCCCGGAAAACTCTCACAGGACCCGGGCCCCCAGAGCATCTTCTGGGGCTATTTGGCAGCGGGGGGGGGGGGGCGGGGGCTGAATCCTCTGGGTGGCTCTGCATATTAGAGTTTTATAGCATCTAATATGTGCATGTGCACTAACCATTCAGAACTGGTTATTGCTTATTTGGGTCTATTATATACCATGCATGTTTCTAATATTCATAGACAGAATACATCATAATGACTTGGATAACTAAATATAATGTGTTATCATGTCAGTAAACATGGAGATAGCCCAATTATATAATATAGTAACATTACAAAAAGGAAGAAATCAAATAATAAAATTGTTAAAGGCTTGAATTGCCCTAAGTTACTGATATCTCCATGTTTACTGACATGATAACACATTATATTTAGTTATCCAAGTCATTATGATGTATTCTGTCTATGAATATTAGAAACATGTATGGTATAGTAATAGACCCATAGTACCAAATAAAGCAGTAACCACATATCTACATCAGCGACAGAACCATCACAGGACCTAACCAGATTCAGCCACACCATCAACGCGTTCATTCACCTGCACGTCCACCAATGAATATACCATCATATGCCAGCAATGCCCCTCTGCTATGTACATTGGCCAAACTGGACAGTCGCTACGGAAAAGGATAAACGGACACAAATCAGATATTAGGAATGGCAATATACAAAAACCTGTAAGGACACATTCAACCTCCCTGGCCACACTATAGCAGACCTTAAGGTGGCCATCCTGCAGCAAAAAAACTTCAGGACCAGACTTCAAAGAGAAACAGCTGAGCTTCAGTTATCTGCAAATTTGACACCATCAGCTCAGGATTAAAAACAAAGACTGTGAATGGCTTGCCAACTACAAAACCAGTTTTCTCTCCTCTCTTGGTTTCACACTCAACTGCTATAGGACAGGGCCTCATCCTCCCTGATTGAACTAACCTCGTTATCTCTAGCTTGCTTTCTTGCATATATATACCTGCCCCTGGAAATTTCCACTACATGCATCTGACGAAGTGGGTATTCACCCACGAAAGCTCATGCTCCAAAACGTTTGTTAGTCTATAAGGTGCCACAGGATTCTTTGCTGCATGAACAAACTAGTTAAATAGTATATCAGTCAAGTGGACTAATAAACACACACATGTGGCCCCCTTTTTCTACATTTGCTGATACAGGTTGTCCCCTGTACATTACTTTGGTGTAAGGCAGTAGTTTGCTGCTTTACCAACATGCATGCTGGATGGGAAGGCTACTGGTCTGAACTACTCATGGTATTAATTTAGAACCTAGTAAAGAGTACCAATTCTGGAGAACTACTCAGGGCATCATTGTGGGAAAACTCAGTGAAGATCTCTGCTTGATGCACAGAGGCAGCTATGAAATGGAAGCATGCTTGCAGGATTGGATGGAGAATAGCCTAGAATACATCGCAATGCCATTGTATTAATCAACGGTGCAGCCTCACCTAAAATGCTGTTTTTAATTCTAATCATCATGGCTTCAAAAATGATAAAGTAGAAATAGAAGCTGTTCAGAGACAGATGAGAATGGTAAAGAGATGATAAAGATATAGAAAATAAATGGTAAAGAGAAGGCAAATTGAGCACTTCTATTCCCAATACAAGAACAAGAGGACATTCAATGAAAGTGAAAGGCAGCAACTTTGAGACTGACAAAGAAGCTTTACACAACACTCAATCTGGAGTTCATTGCCATTGATATTATTGAGGTTAAGAGTTTAGAAGGACTCCAAGAAGGACTGGACACTTACATGGATAATCAAAACATCCAGAGTTACAGTCAGAGATTGAAACAGTGTTCAAAAGAGATGCGAACACTCAGGTATCAAGACAAAAACCAAACTCCCACCGGATATTGGGAAGAAATTTTCCTGGCTGGTTATACCATAACTGCCTACTGTGGAGTTCCTAGCACCTTCCTCTGAAGCATCTAGTGCTGTCCAGTGCTGGAGCTCTGGTACAGCTAGATAAGCCATTGAGCTGATCTCATATGGCTAGTCCTGGCCTCCCATTTGTTCACCTCTAATCAAGCCTCTGATTTAAGTTGTCATCCTCAGCAGAAAGGCCAAGGATTAAATGGGTATGGAAGCTGAACTTACATTTCCCCGTAGAGGCTATCCCTAAAGGGTTCTGGCATGTTGGCCCAGCACAATGGGGGAAACCTTGTATTACCACTGAAAGATCTGATCTCATCAAACTAACAACCTGTGAACAGGGAGGTTCTCTGAGGTGGGACCTATTTCCATTCCCTGCATCTGGGCAGAGCTGCTCTAGGCAGCATCACTGATTTCTTGGATTCTTTCTTGGACCTTGGGCTGGGGTTCTCTGTTCAGCATTTCCTTCTGGATCCCTTGTTTTGACCCTCTGAACGGTGCCCCCATCCTTGTTAGGTTTTTAACTGCATCAGCGTCAGCTGTTCCTTGCAGAGGTGGATTTACTATGAAACAATGTGGTGACACAGGGCCCACAATGACAGAGGGGCCTCCCAAAATGTAGGACAAATCTTCTCTGACAAGCTGTCCCTGAGTCCCGGCCAGCAGCACAGCATGCCGCTCCTGGAAGCAGCTGGCTGCTGGCACGTCTCTGCGTGCCCATGGTGGAGGGTGGGGGAGGCAGATCTGTGTGCTGTTCTGGCACCAGGCAGCACACGGAGACCTACTGCTCCCCTCCCCCCCCAACCCAAGGGGTGCGCAGAGACAAGCCAGCACAGCAGAGCTAAGGCAGCTCCCTGCCTGTGCTGCCTGCCTCCCTCCATGCTGCACCACACCTGGAAGCGGCCAGCATATCCCTGCAGCCCCTGGTGGGGGAGGAGGTCTCCACAGGTTGTTGTCCCTGCCCCAAGTGCTGACTCTGCAGCTCCCATTGGCCAGAGCTGCAGCCAGAGGGTGTGCCGGTCACTTTAGGAAGCTGTGCTGCCCAAGGTAAGCACCGCCTCCCTGACCTCTGCTGCACCCCTGCCGCAGCCCAGAGCCTGCACCCAAACGTCTTCCCAGATCCTGACTCCCCCACACACACACCCGTCCTGCACCCCACCCCCCTGCCCCGATCAAGGTACCTTACTTTATTTTCATTTACTTCCTATTACTTATAATATAAGAGGAGGAGGATGAAGGAAAAAAAGAATGAAAAACGGGGAGGAGAGAGAATGTTCTCTTTCTTGGCTGGTTCCCGAGAGGGGGGCATGCCTGAAAAATGAAGCTGCACACAAGGGCCTACTAACCCTAAATCCACCACTAGTTCGTTGTATTTTTATGATCCCTCCCCTGCATTGGTTCCATCCATCTCACAAGGATCGGTTACACTAGCAACTTGTGAAAGCACTCAATTCATCAGGAAGAACAAGAATAGCAAGACAGATGTCCACAAAAGAAGAGAAATTAGGGGAAATGGCTGAAACTCCTCCCTCTTTTATTCCCCCTGATGAGTCAGTTTAAAACAGAAGTGTCACTTAGAATCATAGAATATCAGGGTTGGAAGGGACCTCAGGAGGTCATCTAGTCCAACCCCCTGCTCAAAGCAGGACAAATTCCCAACTAAATCATCCCAGCCAGGGCTTTGTCAAGCCTGACCTTAAAAACCTCTAAGGATGGAAATTCCACCACCTCCCTAGGTAACCCATTCCAGTGCTTCACCACCCTCTGAGTGAAAAATTTTTTCCTAATATCCAACCTAAACCTCCCCCACTGAAACTTGAGACCATTACTCCTTTTTCTGTCATTGGGTACCACTGAGAACAGTCTAGATCCATCCTCTTTGGAATCCCTTTCAGGTAGTTGAAAGCAGCTATCAAATCCCCCCTCATCCTTCTCTTCTTCTTGTGTGTTTAAACAATGTGGTGTATCACCGGACAGATTAAGGTTTAGCGCACGCATCTACAGACACGATCCAATTAATGGGGAAGCCCGAGCGACTCTGACTGGCTGTGCAGTGGCAGCAGCCAGTCGCTATATGGGTGCTGGACCTCATTACCACTCAGCGTTTGGCCCTCATAGCCCCTCTATATAATGAGGGGCGCACCCCCTGTGCACCACGTCACAAAGCCACTCAATCAGTTTTGGCCCCCTGCTACTCCCATTCACCATCCTACTGGAGGGATGGCAGGGCCAAACCAGAGCAGCTCTGCACCCCCTGTGCACCACGTCACAAAGCCACTCAATCAGTTTTGGCCCCCTGCTACTCCCATTCACCATCCTTCTGGAGGGATGGCAGGGCC
The DNA here is from genome assembly GCF_003597395.2 of Chelonoidis abingdonii. Taxonomy (NCBI): domain Eukaryota; kingdom Metazoa; phylum Chordata; order Testudines; family Testudinidae; genus Chelonoidis; species Chelonoidis abingdonii. Next base: position 99,870,268 of record NC_133771.1, read on the forward strand.
AAGCCTGAGTGTGCAGTGGGTTGGCCAGTGCTGCTCTTCCTTGCCACTGCTATGGGGCTAGCTCCTGCACCAGTACCTGAACCTGAACCTGAGCTTCGCCACCATCATCCAGGCACTGGATAGGGAGCTGCAGTGAGTGGCGACGGGGAATCCAGTAGTGAGAAGGGCGCTGGGGTTTGCCAAGGGCCCATTGATGGGTTAATCTGGCCCTGGTTACTAGTAAACACACTCTGAAACTATGATACATGCCTGCTGGAGACCAGATGTGTATTGTCGTGAATAACTTAGAAAACATTTTGTAACCAAATAGCAAATTCACTTTAAAGGGACACTGCCAAGTTAAAAATTGATATACAAATATCTTTATAAATATCCTCACCTGTCACTAACTCCACCTGGGATTATTTAAAACTTAAAATGCCTTGTAAATATATAGTCAAATCCTTGGCTCGTTTAAACTTGCATAGCTCTATTATAATCAATGGAAATAGGCTGATTTACATCAACTGAGTATCTGGCCCCCGATAGACTTTTCACCATTCATTCACTTCACCAGTCAGCAGAACTGTAATTCACATTCTGCTGATTGTACCTATAATCTCTACTCCAATCAGGTTCTTATCCCTCACACATCCCTGTGGTAGATTGTTTGTGTGCAGAAACAAATAGACTTGCCCAACTTCTCAGCAAAAATTGAGAGCAAAGCACTGTAGGAGGAGAGAAGGTCCTATATTAGGGCTTAATTTCTTTTCCAAAAGCGGATACAGAACACCTGCTAGTATTACTAGGCAGTATTATCATGAATATTTATGTCACACTATTGAGTCTAGTCTTAAAACTTGTCATTCAAAGGACTTGCAGAAGAGCTAACTCCTTGTATGCTGAAAACGAATAACTAAACCAATGGGAGAAAACCACCACCACAGGAAACCAGCACAAAGGTTTAGTCTTCCATCTATACCTCAGCTGTGTTGTATGGCTTATTTGTAGGTGAATCATGGATGCTCCAAAATGGATACATGGCGGGGCCTGGTGTTTCTTCCTTTCTCAGGCTTCAGTTCAGCAAGGTAGTTATATGCTTATCCTATTGAAATCAAACTGGAGAGAAAGGGGTAAATGGGAGGGCAATATTGAAATCAATGGCACTGTGTACCTTGCTGAATCTGAGCTTTAATGCTACCCCAGAGGAAGCAGTTATGATGAGCTGCAGGGAAGTGTTTGGGTTTTTTTAAAGAAGTCATAGATATCATTAAATAAGCCTATGCATTTATTTCATTAGGTGTGGTGGGTTTAAAAAAAAATAAATTTTGGCGCCTAACCTAGCTTTACATTTATTTTGTGTTCACTTTCTAGTATATTGCAGTTTTGATTTGAGGAATTCTATTTTGGCTTCCTGCATAGAATTACTATGTGTGGCTGTGGCACTCTGTACCTCCAAAGCAGCACCCTGGAACCCCCATATTCACCAAGTCATATAAGTATATCTTACATGCATGCTTTGTATGAAATATATCATATGAAAGGTCATGATCTGCTCAAACCCATTCTTCTGTCAATATGTATATCATTAGTGTGTATGAAGTTGAGATTTTTGCTGAATGGTTTCTGAAATATGTTGTAAATTTGAGTCATCCACTGCCAGTTCTGCAATGACAACAAAGGAGGTGATCCACTCCAGGAGGGTGTTAAACAACCATTAATCAGCAGGAGGGTTGTAAGCAAGGGATTTACAATGCTGTAAGAGAGCTAAGCAAGCATCAGGCACTGGGGGATTGCTTAACTCTGACTCAGCAGAGCCCACCAGGACATGTCTGGGCTAGTATGTTCCAGGCACATAGACTGAGGATACAAAATAGGGGACAGTGGCATCAGGCTTTTATCTTTCTCCTCCCCCTCCTAAGGTGGAAGCAACAAAAACAAGGGAAGACAAAGACTTGAACTGAGGAGATTGGTCCCAGGCTTAATCAGGAAGCCTGTGTATTAAAATTGAAACCTACTTGCAACACCCTGTGGGGTTAGAAACTGCTTGATCTAAATACTGCCTAGCCTAAGATTTAGATTGAGCACTCGCCTTTTATTTTCTTTGGAAACTATCTCTGACCTTTTGTGCCTACCACTTATAATCACTTAAAATCTACCTTTCTGTAGTTTAATAAATCTGGTTTATATTTTACCTAAAACAGTGTGTTATGGTTGAAGTGCTTGGGAAATCTCAGCTCAGTTAACAAAGGCTAGTGTGTGTGTCTTCTCCACATCAAGGGTGGGGTGGACTGGGTAATAAACTTACACAGATCAGGCTTCTGATGAGGGCAACATGGTATATTACATTTCTAGAAGGCTGGTCGCTTGAGAGATTTGTTGGTGCCTTTCTTTGGGATTCATGAGTGGCTCAGGGAGCATTCGTGCAATCTAGCTGGGTGTGGGACTCGACATGCTGTTGTGCTGAGTGATCACAGTGCCTGGAGGGTTTTACAGCTTGTCACTAGCATTGTGAGAGACAGCCCAGGCTGGAGAGTTAAGGGTGCACAGCAGTGCCCTGGTTTCACGGATCCCATCAGTGGTATTGCATCATGTTGCTGTGCATTAAAAGATGTTGTTGTGCAGAACACTGATCCAGTAGAAGTGCCATGCTTTGGAGATGCTGAATGTTTTTTCTATCACTTTTTAGATTATCTGTGAATTGAATTCTTTGCACAAAGTGATCTGGGAGCCATAACTTCTCAGCATCAGCCTTTGAAGAGATTTCTCCCTCATAAATTAGGTGAATTGTCAGGTCAAACATTCCCAAGAGAAACTGAGATGCAGATTACAATGAAGGTCACAATTGGCACATGCTGACCTATTGCAGTACCTCCAGCATTCATTTTAAATGTGACACAAACTTCAAAGAATATAGTGAACATAGGGGTGGGGCAGGAGGGGCAGGAGAATAGAAAATTAAGTTCTACATTTGTTAGACAGCCAGCAGATGGCGATCTTCAAAATAATCATAGTAAAATATGAAACTACTTGAAATGCAAGGGGGTTTTTCTTTTAGTTTTGCTTGGGGGGGCATTGTATTTAGGAATGGAATTTTTACTAATTCACTGAATATTTCTAACAAGTAGGAATAATTTATTTAAATTTGGCTAGTCTGAGAGGGGAAAAACTTGATCCATTTCTTAAACCTACATTTAGAAGTCTATTTCTGAAAGAGGTGATGCTTATTTATTTGTCATCATAGTGCCTAGGCAACCCAGTCATGGACTAAGACCCCATTGTGCTTGTCACTGTAGAAATAGAACAAAAAGACAGTCCGTGCCCCAAGTAGCTTACAATCTAGGTATAAGACAAGAACAGCTGGATACAGACAGATGGGAAACTACAGTTAAACAATGACACAGTATTGGTCCATATGGGAGGCAAGTTGCAGTACATGATATGTACAACTGCCTACATGACTGACAACATATATTTTCCTATTTAAAAAAAATTGGAAATTCAATGGCAAAAAACCTCTAATGCAGAGATAGGGTTGATTGATGGTATGTTGTCCCCTGGCTGAATGAGAAGATTCTAATGCTTTCATGATGGGTAAGTGAAAGTGTAGGTTGAGATGGTATCCTGTGAGTAAGCGTTAGGAAGCTGTAAAAGGCTGCGATGTGGTTCTTCAATTGTAAATGTGTGGTATTCTTTCTGGGGAGCTGGCTACATGTGAGAGGATATGCCAGAATCTGGAAGCTCCTGAATCTTATAGGGCCAATAGCCAGTATAAGTATGTACAATAACTCCTCACTTAGTCGTCCCGGTTAATGTGGTTTTGTTGCTGATCAGTTAGGGAACATGCTCATTTAAAGTTGTGCAATGCTCCCTTCTAACATCGTTCGGCAGCCGCCTGCTTTGTCCACTGCTTGGAGGAAGAGCAGCCTGGTGGAGCTAGCTGGTGGGTGGTTGGGACCAGGGTGGACTGAAAGTCCCCCTATCAGCTCCCTGTTCCCTTAAGTTCCCTGTGCAGCAGCTGCCCAGCAGGCTAGCAATTGCAGCTGTCCCTCCCCCCTCTGCCATGTGCTGCTCCTGCCCTCTGCTTTGGAGCTGCTCCCTCAGCCTCCTGCTTGCTATGGGGGGAGAAGAAGGGGGCTAATGTCAGGGTGTTCCACCTCTCCCCTGCTCCTGAATCCTACTTACCCCATCTTCCATAGAGCAGGGGGGACACATGACAGAGGGAGCTTCCAGGCAGCAGCTGCAGCTGTGGTCCAGTCTCAGCTTGCTGATCTAATTAACAAGGCAGTGTACTTCTGACCCCACTCTTCGTAATTAAAGGGGAAATGCACATCTCTCTCTCTCTCTCTCTCTCTCTCTCTCTCTCTCACACACACACACAGTGTGTCTCTGTCTGCCCTTCCTCCTTTCCTGCTGCCTTGTACAGTAAAGTGAGAGTTAACCCTTGAGGGCTCAGCCAATTGCTAGTGCATCATTTAGCAGTAACACATTCCCTGGAAATATCCCACCCTCTGACTCCTCCACCTCAACCAAGCTTCACAATCATCATCACTGTGTACCCCCAGTATTAAATTGTTTAAAACTTGTAGAGTGCGTGTGTGTGTGTAGTCTTTTGTCTGGTTGAAAAAAAATTCCCTGGAAATCACTTGCATTAATTCTTATGGGGAAATTGGATTTACTTAACATCGCATCACTTAAGTTGCATTTTTCAGGAACATAACTACAATGTTAAGTGAGGAGTTACAGTACTGTGTGCATGTTGGGAGGCATTGCTCAAGGAGGGTAGAAGGAAGGTGGCCTAGGCAACTTTTTCCCCTTTAATATTAGATGGAATCCTGTGGATGAGACTGAGTGGGTTGTAAAAAGGTGAAGAACTTGTACAACTGTGGGGTTGGCAGAGTAAAGGTATGTATGTTAACAGGGTGCATTTGGGCATTGCTGAAAGAGGCCAGAGTTAAGGTTGCATGGGCAACCTCAACTGTGCATTTCCTGGTTCTCAGAGACTTGAGTTTCACTCAACTTAGCATTCTGCAACTTACCACCAAGCAACCTTAAGTCTGCATTAATGTAGCTTTTTGCCATTGGATGGGATTTTTCATTAGTAACATCACAGCAATATATTTTAACTGTAAGCCTCTAATCTGGGGACAGTAGCCAAATTGAAATTAATGGGAGATAAAAACAGTCAGCACTACTTCAGAGTTAGACCCTTAATTATTATCTTTAGCAATATTTCCAGACAATTTTCTTGTTCTCGTCTTAGTTATGAACAATACTGTTATAGTAATCATTATGGCCACAATCCTAGGGCTAGATGCCTATATTTCTGCAATGGGATTTTGGGGTACAAAAAAAATAAAGGATCACTCAGCCCCTCACTACACAGCTCACATGGCATGACCCAATTAATTGATATTTGAAAGTAATAACAATGATAACCTGGAGGGGAGAAGAGGCATTTCAACTTTACATTGTATAACGAATATTTAATATGAAACTCTACCACAATATTTTGTAAACTTACTCAAATTGCATTGAAATCTCCTGAACTTGGAAACAGGCACATTTTGTCCAAGAGAAAAGCAAATATGTGTGAATACCAGCTCTAACTATTATTCCCTTTTTACAGATGGGGAAATCAGGATACAGAAGTTAAGTCACTTGCCAAAAGTCACACAGGAAGTCTGTGGCCGAGCCATGAATTTAATCAGTATGTCCTGATTTCCAGCCTTGGTCCTTAACCAGAAGACCACTGCAGTATCTCAGTTAAGATGTTTTATTCTATGTAGCATAGTTGTAGCTGTATTAGTCCCAGGACAGTAGAGAAATGGGTGGGTGAGGTAATATTGTTTGTTGGGCCAACTTCTCTTGGTAAAAGACAAGCTTTCGAGCCATGCAGAGCTCTTCCTCAGATGTGGGAAAGATATGCCAAACATCACAGCTAAATGCCAGGTGGAACAGATTGTTTAGCATAAATCTTGCATTTATCTGTGATGCTCAGCGTACATTTCCCACACCTGAGCAAGAGCTCTGTGTGGCTCAAAAGCTTGTCTCTTACCAAGAAGTTGACCCAATAAACGATATTACCTCACCCACCTTCTCCCTCTGTTTTTATTATATGCTTTAACGGAACAAATTACTTTGCTGAGCTAACCTTCCTTGCTCAAGGCTAAAGTTGTATGTGATTTGTTTGGGAGGGGAATTAATAAATAGTTTATTCACCAGAAAAGGCAGTTTCCATTGACCCAAAACTATTTGTAAATTTGAGACAAATTCAGAGTTTTGAACCCCACATTTTTTTTTATCAGGCTAGATTCACCATGGTGGTGGTGGTAGTAGCAGTGCCCCCCTTTTATAGCTTTTGGCTCAGTGGTTAGGGCACTCACCTAGGATGTAGGAGACCCAGGTTTGGATCTCCACTGTGGGACAGGGAATGGAACCCAGGTCTCCATACTATCAGTAGAGGGCCTCACACCAGCTAGAGTATTTCAGGTGCATCTGTCAGTCTCTCCTGTTGAAGTTGCTCATTAGGCCAGAGAGAGAATGACTATAGCCCAGTGCCAGTCCCCCTGCTCTAATAGTTATTTTGTATAAATAACTAAGTGGAATAGCTTCAACACGAGCGGTTGAGAGAGACCCAGGCCAGAATACTCAATGTCCTAGTGGTTAAGGCATTCACCTGGGAGAGGGAAGACATCCCAGCTGAGTGACCTAGCCACTGAGCTAAAGGTAATGGTGCTTCCCCCCCCGCCCTTCTGCTTGTTAATTACAAATCTTCTAGATTCACTAATGCTTGGAAACTGACATTTTTCAATTTACTAAAAATGTTCAGATTCAGTTTGGCCCAAACCAATTTTTTCAACTGCCAGTGAATGAAAAACGAATTATGCAGCAGCTCTAGAGACAAGCAAAGAGGAACCAGATAGTTGAATCCTCAAATTTTGTGATTAAGAGTTTCCAGATAAATGGATCAAGAATCTGAACTATCTCTGATTTTGGCCTTAGTTTTGCCAAACAAAAACCACCCAGTTTTGCCCATATCTTTATGAAATTGTGTCCATTTGACATTACAAGAGTACTGCTGCTTTCTTCTAAAATATTACAAATTTTAAAAATTCTCATACTGCGGTAATATCACTTTCCATAGATTAATGCTTTGCTGGATCCCAAATTATTGTGCTGTTGAAAGGCATGTTGCATTTTGTCTAGTTTTTGTGAGTTATCCTTCTTTTCAATGAAAATAATTTGCCATTCAGTTCTTCCAGTAAATTCCCACAATATTAATCATGGACTATTTTGCTACATAAAACAGGGCCCAGTTGCCAACTCTGGGAATTTTATTGCTAGAAATTAGAGCCTTTTAAGTGTTTGTAAAATAAAATTCAGATTGTATATTTAATCACAGTTCAAACACAAGTTTTTTGCAGTTCATCTCTCCCTTTCTTGAAAAATGCTTTTGTCACCTCTGGTTGGCTAGGAGTCTCTGTCCCAAACTAGTAGATGTTGACATGGCCTTAGTAATACGTCTCTTTCTGGACTACAGCAATGTAATATATGTGGGCAGAAAGCTACCAGCCCTTACAAAACTTCCGCTAGTAAAGGACACTGCAACATGTCTTAGTAGCATAGGTGTGTCCACAAGCATATCAGATTTGTCCTCTGCTCCCTATGCTAGGTTCCCATAGACTGTCAGGTTCAAGGTCTCAGTCTTAATTTGGGCCTTATCTACATGGATAGGGTGACCAGACAGCAAGTGTGAAAAATCGGGACGGGGTGGGGGGTAATAGGAGCCTATATAAGAAAAAGACCCAAAAGTTGGAACTGTCCCTATAAAATCAGGACATCTGGTCACTCTAACATGGGAACACTCAAACTTAATCAAATTAACAGATATGAATTTAAAGTAGATTAGTTAAACTGCATTAAACCCCTGAATGGGCACTCTCATAGAATTAAAGTTTCCTTAATTCAGTTCACTTTGGAAGTGAATTAAGCTAAACTGAACTAACACTTGAAGTCTGAATGAAATTTTCACCTAGGGGTTAAATGGATCCACTTGAAATTCATCCCTTTTTTGTTTGTTCAGATTAATTTTCTTGAGTATTCCTGTGTAGAAAAACCCTTAAAGGTGCTCAATGGCCTGCGCCCAGCATATCTGAAAGATTGCCTAAAGTTCCGGGATGAAGACCGTGCTTGATGACTTCCTCTCTTGGGCACAGTGGCATTTGCTATCATAAGCTCATCTGGGCAGGAGACAGAACGTTCTTGAGGGGGCAGTCTGAGACTGGAACAAACTCCAACAGAAGTTAAGGAGTATCATAGACCACTTCAAATTCAAGGTGCACTTTCTTACCCTGCCTTCTCTAACATAAGCACACGGCATCAGGTCCATAAAATAAAATCCTGAAGAAAACAAAATACACAAATTTTTCCCTCGAGGGATTGGGGGGGGAGGATTAGAGAAAGCACTGCTGAAAGGTACTCAGATACTATGGTGAGTGCAGTAAGAAACTATATACAACAGAATGGAAGACAACTGCTTTCATCATGCTTCTCAGGTTTCCCAAACTTTATAGCTTAAATCCAAATTTTTGAAGACTTGAATGCTTACCCTCAAATTATTGGCATATCTAAGTCTACATGCAACCAGGACAGTAAAACTCATAACTAAGGCTACAATTTAATCAGGGGTATTTTTAGTAAAAGTCGTGGACAGGTCACAGGCAATAAACAAAAATTCATGGCCGTGACCTGTCCATGACTGGTACTAAAATTACACATGATTAAATCTTGAGGAGGGGGCAAAGAGGAGGGGCTGCTGATGGGTGGGGTGGGGGGCGCCCAGGCCTAGTGGCACCAGTTGGCCAGGGCCAGCAGACCGTGGCTGCTCTGGTGGACCACTGCCGGGGCTGCCAGAGCAGCAGCTGCTCCAGCTGTCCTGGGGACCACCTAAGCTGCTGGTCCCCGGAGCCAGCTGCTTGGGCAGCCCTGGGGTCAGCCACACTGGCCCCTGCAGAAGTCACAGAGGTCATCGGAAGTCATGGATTCTGTGGCTTCCATGACCTCCGTGACACACATGGAGCCCTACTCATAACATATTCTAAACTTTGATTATCAAAGTTGTGGGATCTAGCAGTGGAAGGGGTCTCAGATCTGCTCTTCAGTCATCACAATCCATATTTAATGTCCCAGAGAAATCCACATATAGCCCTAGAGTTGGACATTTCTTCTTGTATCTCATTTTAGCTGCTAGCCACTGAATAGGCTCCACTCATCAGTTTTCATTGGCTATAACTAGGGACCTACCAAATTCATGGTCCATTTTGATCAATTTCACAGTCATAGGATTTTAAAAATTATAAATTTTCATGATTTCAGCTATTTAAATCTGAAATTTCAGTGTTATAATTTTAGGGGTCCTGACCCAAAAAGGAGTTGTGGGAGGGTGACAGGGTTATTGTAGGGCGGGGGAGTTGCAGTACTGTTACCCTTACGTCTGCACTGCTGCTGGCAGCGGCACTGCCTTTAGAGCTGAGCAACTGGAGAATGGTGGCTGCTGACCAGGAGCCCAGCTCTGACGGCAAAGCCGCTGCCAGCAGCAGTGCAGAAGTAAGGTTCCATGGTATGATATTGCCACCCTTATTTCTGTGCTGCTGCTAACAGGATCTTGCCTTCAGAGATGAATGCCCAGCTAACAGCTGCCACCCTCCAGCCGTCCAACTCAGAAGGCAGTGCAGAAGTAAGGGTGGCAACCTCTCTAAAATAACCTTGTGACACCCCCCCGCAACTCCCGTTTGGGTCAGAGAGCCCCAATTTGAGAAACATTGGTCTCCCTGTGAAATCTGTATAGTATAGAGCAGTGGTTCTCAAACTTTTGTACTGGTGACCCCTTTCACATAGCTAGCCTCTGAGTGTGACCCCCTCCCTTATAAATTAAAAACAGTTTTTTAATATATTTAACACAATTATAAATGCTGGAGGCAAAGGTGGGTTTGGGGTGGAGGCTGACAGCTTGCAATCCCCCAAATAATAACCTTGCAACCCCCTGAGGGGTCCCAACCCCCAATTTGAGAACCCCTGGTATAGGATAAAAACACACAGAAGACCAGATTTCACGGTCCGTGATGCATTTTTCATGACACTGAATTTGGTAGGACCCTAGCTATAACAGAACCACATATCATCTAGGACCTATATAATGTAAAATCCATCTGAATTTGTTATCTAGTATGGTCAAACTCTCCAATGATTTGGTGGAGTTTGAGGCATAGTCACTTCTGTACAAGTAATAAGCATGTTCAACAGATTGCAAAATGTAACTACATAGGAGATGGTGATGAAATTAGATACTGTAAGGAGGGAAGAAAGATTTATCAAGAACCAGCCACAGAGAAGTTTCCAACAACTGACAGCTGCCATTAGGATTTTGCAATAGAAACAAGCCATGTGTTTTCCAGTGATGTCAAAGATGAAAGAGATTATGACAATTTTCAGCTGTTGCCACTACAAACCCCTTCACAAATTTATAATTTCACACAAAGGAAGGATCAATAATTTGCCAGACAAACCGCTTTCTGTAGCACATTCATGTATACTCACATGCATCACTTATACAACACAACACTGTCAGGCTGTAATTACATTTGCTATAATGGTTCTGGACTTGGCTGTTTCATGCGATACCATGACACTGCTTTCTGGAGAGTTTCCATCACAGATAGAGAACATGCAGACCTTATGACACACACTTTGGAGATGGGAAATCTGGGTGGATAAACTGTTCAAGATGACCAAGAACTCAATGAAAGGGTTTGATTAACTCAGCAGTGATTAGAACTTTTGTCAATATAGCAGGGAAAATATTAACATTCTGATAGATATAGTAACAGGTAAAAGCTTTGTTGGGTTTTTTTTACTTGCCATTTAGGCTCCCATTTATTACACATTTCTTAATGTTCTCTGTCCTTTTCCCTTCTCCCCTCCATCTCAACACTGTATATTGGTTTCTATGATAAACCTGTCTTTGACTTGGTTTTCCCAAGGATGACTCCACCTCTGTAGAGTTCCTTTTCTCTGTCTTCATTAATAAATATTAACAAGAATCCAAACATTTCATTCACAGATGTCAAATACTTTAACCCGTTCTAGATGTAGGGAAACTGAGGCACAGATTGACTAAGTGACTTACCCTAGATGGAAAGTCAATTACAGAGCACTTTCCTTAACTCTTTTTCTCGCCCCCATTCTGTATTTAAGACACATGAGTGTCTTTATTCTCCCTGTTTGATTTGTATTTCCTCTACTTCATTTATTCAGTTCTTACTGATGTTTATATTTTAATTACTCCCCTCTCAGGCACCAGTCCTGCAACTTGTTCCTCCTGGGTAGATCCTTGTGCTTACACAGAGCCCCCTTGACTTCCATTAGTTCTATGCCAGGATCTACAGCAGAATGTTAGGAACCATTAGGAAAGGGACAGGTAAGACAGGAGATATCATCATGCCACATATAAGTCTATGGTACACCCATACCTTGAATACAGTATGCAGTTGTGGTCACCCCATCTCAAAAAAGATATTAGAATTGAAAAAGGTGTAGAGAAGGGCAACACAAATGACTAAGAGTATGAAACAGCTTCCCTGTGAGGAGAGATTAAAAAGATTGGGACTTTTCAGCTTGGAAAAGAGACAGCTAAGATGGGGATATGATAGAGGGCTATAAAATCATGAATGGTGTAGGGAAAGTAAATAAAGAAATGTTATTTACTCCTTCACATAACACAAGAACTAGGGATCAGTAAAATTAATAGGCAACAGTTTTAAAACAAACTAAAGAAAGTACTTCTTCATACAATACACAGTCAACCTATGAAACTCATTGCTAGCAGATGTTGTGAAGGCCGAAGTACAACTAGGTTCAAAAAAGAAATAGATAAGTTCATGGAGGATAGGTCCATCAATGGCTATTGGTTAAGATAGGAATGCAAAACCATTCTCTGGGTGTCCCTAGCTTATGACTTCTAGAAGCTAAGAGTGGATGACAGGGGATGGATCACTAGATGATTACCTGTTCTGTTCATTCCCTCTGAAGCACCTGGCAATTGCCACTGTCGGTAGACAAGATACTGGGCTAGATGGACCTCTGGTCTGACCCAGTATGGCCGTTCTTATATTCTTAGGGGAACATCTAGCATGATTAAGGGCTAAATTGACTGTACTCTCACTCCAGTCTTTGTCCTTTACTCCTTTTCTTGGCTCAACATTATTTCTATAAATTTTTATTTAGGCTTCCCACACACACACACACACTCTTTCTCCTATTCTCTTGTCTTCTTTCTCACTCTCTCCTCTTAGCTCACCAACTGGAGATAAAAGGACCAGGATTTGACATACCAAACAACAGCTTTCAGATCTGGTGTGTTTCCTATGGAGGAAAACTGGAGACCAAAGAAGTGGCGGTGGGGAACTGTCCTTTTCAAAAAATAAATAGGGGATGCTCCCACTTCTAATCATTGCCAGGAAATGCTGTAAGGGGAGTATAACAAAACTGACATGGAAGGGGAGTGGTATTTTCCTTTCAATAGACCTGATCCTGCACTCCTAGTTAGTCAAAATTTTGAGTGATTTTAATGGGAGTGTTGCCTGTGAAAGTCATGCATGACGGGGCCAAGTATCTGCTTGTTAAATCACAGAAATCAGTGCCTAGTGCCTTATATTGAAAAAAATCAAGTATCAACTTAGAACACTGGGAAAATTTGTTCAAGAAAATGTAAACTTGTTCATGGTTTGTTTGTTTTTTTCACAAAGCTATGTTGCAGTAAAACAAATAAGTAATTCTTAACAATCTCTCCACGGTATTCCTTCTCTCAACCTCTGCTGTTGACAAGGTCACCGTGACCTAAGGTCATCTGCTGAGTACACACTTGTCACACATGTTCAAGCTGCCTACAGGCTCTTTGAAATATTTCAGATAATTTATCCTGATTTCTACACATTTTGGAGATACAAGATGCTGTTTTGGCCAGTTCCTGTCTATTTCCTACATTCTAGTGTACTACATCCTGGAGACAAAATCTGCAGCTGCAGTCACACTTACACCAGCCCTGTTTGTCAAGTTTCACATATATCACCCAAGAAGGGAAACAGCAACAATAGATTTTTGTTTACTTTTGTCTGGCTTTTGAAAAAATGTAACAGCTGTAAAAAATAATTAAAATAACTAGGTGCTGTTGTAGCGCCAAGAGACCCTAGTCGTGGGCAGGATCAAACCTGGGACTTCTGAAGTTTAGTGTACATGTCTAGTATATAAGCTTCTACAGAATGAGCTAAAAGCCATATGCTTACTAGCTAAGGCTATAGCAGACTCTAGAGGGAACGGACCACCATACCCCAGATGTGTGTGGGTTACATCATCATTTGTCCTGTGGTTTACAACACAATTGTATGTCTAAAAATTGCTAAAATTAAGTCATCCCTAAAAGAGTAGCTAAAAAATTAAAAGCAGGGGAGGTCCTTTTGATAACAGGCACAGTGGGAAAAGAGAGATAATTCTTCTCTCGGATCCACATGGTAGATCTCAGCTCTAACATTGTGCTCTAACTACATGTGTGGGACTTCCACTGATACCAGAGGCAGATCCTTGCATGCAGGAAAAGCAGCTAGTAAGAGCTGAGATCTCAATATGTAACCCAGGGGATCATTCTGACCTATAGCCGTACATCTCCAATTGGAAATTGGATCATTTGTAACAGATGCACATTCTGCCACTTTGTCATTTAAATTGTGAGATATAAAGAAAGTGATATTAAAATAGGCTGGCCAGAATTTCATTAATTACCCTTCATAATCTCATATCTATCACTTATATTATGTAGGAAGCCACATTAGATTATCATAATGGTCCCTTCTGATTTTAAAATCTATGAAAATTACATATTCACCTCACGTCTGTCTTGGCTGTTACCTTGTTCTCCATTTGTTGGGTTAGTCATGTGGTGCTTACTGTCTAAATCCTTGAATGTGAGTTCTCTGGGAAAGGACTGTCCTTTTGAGATTTTTGGTTGTACCATGCCTAGCACATTGGGGCCCTGATCTCTGACCAGAATCCTTGGGCACTACTGCAGATTAATTATTGTTTGTTTTACTAAGTAATTCTGTTACTGTCAACAGGAAAAACTGTGGTATGGCATTCAGTGAAATGGGTTCCGTGTTTCTTTCTTCTCCCTGCATGCAGGAATTTGATATTAAGGAGGTTGTTTTATGGGAGTTGAACATCTCTGAGAACATATAGGAATTATTTCCTTTGAGTGAACTGAATGTTCATGGAAGATGCCAGATTGATCTCTCTGGAGACTGAAATCTATTCATCCATGAAACAGATCCAGCAATAAAAATACACACAATATAAAAAAAACGTGGGTGCATCACATGCTGTTAAAAGTATATACACATTTATTTACTTGGTGTATTTTTATTGCTGTACCTGGCCAGAGAGATTGTGTTTACAGAGGTAATAACTCATGCCTGGTATAAGCGCATTCTTAGTCATGTGTTATTACTTATGTAAATATAACTTCTCTGGCCAATTGGAACATAGAGCTGCTAAACAATCATCTTCCATAACCGTGTTGTTATTACAGTAAGCACTGTAGTCCATGGTGTAGATTATGTACAGCCCTTGTCTTTTGACTGAATCATTTTTCACTTACTGTCAAAAAAACAAAAAAGTCTTCATTTTTTGAGAAGATGTTTTACTGAGCTTTCCAAACATTTCAAAATGGCAGGGATATTTTCTTAAGATAGGTTTAAAAGTAGCAGCCGTGTTAGTCTGTATCCGCAAAAAGAACAGGAGTACTTGTGGCACCTTAGAGACTAACAAATAAATTTGTTGGTCTCTAAGGTGCCACAAGTACTCCTGTTCTTTTCTTAAGACAAAGCTTCATTATTTTTTGCAATGAATGTTTTAAATGCACAATATATAACAAAGTCTCTAGATTTTTTAAAATCAAGAAACTTAACATGACATGCGCCTTACTGCCCCACTCAGTCAAATCCCTCCTTGGCATGGGAGGGAATGAAAGGATTCATCATCGGAGAGAAGATGCATGTGGAGTTTCACTATGCTATGCCCATCTTCCCTTAGGAGACCAAGGCTACAGGAGAGAATATGAACTTCTGTGTTTGTTGATGTGTTCGTTAGCATATTTTTGGGAGTGTAATATATAAGTGTTTATAGTATAAAACCAATCCTGGCCCCCTATTGCTTACAATCTAAGTAGATATGACAAGGGAAGCTCAAACCAAATGGATGGGCATATGGAAGAGATGGAAAAGATGATAAATACTTGACCATGAGACTACTTTGCTGTGCTGCACTTTTCCCCTCTCCACATTCCCTCATTCTATTTTCCCATTTCCTCCTCGTCATTGCATTAAAGTGCAAGATCTAGTTTCACACTCTGCTTCTTCCACCTCCCATCAGAACATCATCACCCTGTATCATGCACAATGTGCTGTTTTCCTTTTGTACCAGCTTGTCCGGCTCCTGAATGATGAAATAAGGCTCACCACAAGTTGCACCCCAAACTCTCTAACTTTTCACAGGCTGGCTCCAGTTAAGGATCAGCAGCAGCTTTGCTTTCAGCAGCAACGCTCTGTGTATCCATAACAAAGGCTGCGGGCACGCTGGTATCTGGCAGTTTTCAGTTGTGAGATGTAAGTCAGAGGAGTTCACCAAGATTAGCACAGAGCCTCACTGTACTCAGCGTAGTTTCAGGGATCTTTGGAGTCTGGCATGATTTGAACAGACTTAAATAACAAATCTAAGTAGCCTAACTGTTGACTCAGCATTAGAATTGGACCACTAATAATAGAACAAATTTAGGCTTTTTTATGTTCACAGATTATTCTCAGACTGTAGGTTTTATGCATTAACTTATTCAACAAATAGTTTATGCAAAGAAATTCCAGAGTACAGGTTGCTTTTTAATACTTTGCTATAATTATTCATTGGAGGTGTTTCTATTTGTGCTGTGTGACAGGTCACCTAACTTACATGGTATTGTTTCTGTTACCTTATTGGTTGACTGAAACTTTTATAAGCTGGTAGAGGGCTTGTCACTTCTGTTCAAACTTTTCAACAAATATAGATCTGCATGGGTATTCACAAAATGAGAGCAATTTGGCCTTGCATGGTATTACTGAGTCAGTAGTTCTTAATACTTAACCTTAATTCTACATGGTAGAAGGGAATATATATGCAATGTAAACGCTACTGCATCTGCTAAACATCCAGGGCCAGATATCCAAGTGCCCACTGTATCTCTAGAATAGTGACACAAAATTAGTATGCCACTTACTGGACTTTGCAGAATAGTTAACAATAATCCTAAATTACACATGACTGTACCAGACCCTAATGTCTGACAGAAGTTTAAATGAGATGCACTGCAGGTACCCAGTCCCTGCAATATTTCAGAACATTGCCTTTTGGAAGGAGTAGAGTCTTTGGCTATCCCCTGAGAAAGCATAGTTAATTCATACTGGTCTTGTGGTTAGTTTAACAAAAGTCTTGATGTCGTTACTTTATAAAAATGTACTTATCAGGTTGTCAAAACCTAAATAAAATCTCAAGTTTCTTAAGTGGCCCTTTTGAATGTTTGGTACAATACACACATCTCTATCTACGATACACCAGCATACACAGATGTACGTACACACAACTGTGGCTTGTAACATGCCAAAGCTATTTGCAAACCAGCATTAAAATGCTGGCTTCTGAAAGTTACAGTGATAAGTAAAGTGCAGTCTGGAACAAATCAATACATTTCCCAGTCACCTGTAGCGTGTCAGTACTGCTTGTAGTACTAGATGGACCCTCATATTTCCATACAGAGAAAGAATGTTAAGGTTGCAAAGTCAAATATTCGAAATTTAGGAAATTCAATAAATAAGGTTGCCCATACAACTTTAATTCAGACCCCTTGTGTGTATGCATTATGCTACAGCCTTATGACACGATTGCATACAGGACCCTGCCTCATTCAGAGCATAGGATGGATCAGGAAACTAGAAGGTAGAGCCAAAGTGCCACATTCCAAGTAGGGCACAGGAGAAGGCAGTAACAGAATTCAATAGCATTAAGAATCAGTGAGGATCATGATGAGGAATCAAGTATAGGCTTCTAGCTGGTAGGTCTGGTGTGAGTGCAGATGGGAAAAGGGGGTTGTGCGGGGACCTAGAAGCAGAGGGTCCAGTCCAACTGCAGAGAATAGATAAGCCTAAGAATGCTTCTAATAAAATGTTATCCTAATAGAACACCACTAATCAGGGATGATCAGCCTCTGTAAACCAATAGAAGCTGCAAGTGCTCATCACCTCCTCAAATTAGGCCATACATTTGTTGCTTTAGGACAAAGATAGGTTTGAATTTCAAAATTTGGACACAAAGTACCGAAGTCTGGGATTCTTCATATCTAAAGTTTGATCTAGTCCATTGTGGTCAGCCACACCATTTCAGTTCGTAGTGGCCAGTCACAACATTTATATACACACCCAGATCCAGACTTTCCCACCAAGGGGAATTAACGGCTTTATTCCAGAGCTTTGGCTCACGACCATTTCTGTTTTAGGATTTAGCTAATATTTTTTATCTATCTATCTTTGGGAAGTCTGCCAAGCCAATTAAATCTTTATTGTCAGGCCAAATAGGTGTTTTTCTCTCTTGAGAGACAGACAATTATTGATTTCATTATTAGGTCTGTTCATTCCTTTTTTGCATGAACTCGATTGTGAGATTTCACAGCAAAAGTTCAGTAGAAGAAGCTGAATGCTTAAGATAAAAGATGATGTGTTGGCGATCCCTTGGAGTTCAAGGATGATTGTCTTCCATAAATGATAGCCAGTTATCACTGGTGGATCTGCAGATGGCTAATGAGACTGATCCAGAATCCATAGATCTTGTCATAATTGGGGCAGACATTTCCTGATGGATGGAGCGGATCTGGATTGTTGAGCCGGACTGTGGCTCATTATTTACTCCTTTCCAGTTTCTCCATTTCCTGTTCCATTTTGGTTGGTCAAGGGATTGGGTTTTTCATGAGTTTATGTCACTATTGCAATTCTTTATGTTGGCTTTGAGGGTGACTTTGAAGTGTCTTTTTTTTGCCTGCCGTTCATCCATTGGCTGTGGCTCAGACACAATTGAGAAGATGATAGCTAGCAAGTGAAGTAATAGTATCTTGCTACTACATAGCACCTTTTATCCAAGGATCTTGAAACACATTACTTACGTTAATTAACTATACTTCAGCACCCTGTAGCAAATAGGTAAAAATCTCCAATGTTCCTATTACTGTTGCTCTTCCCTTCTCCCTCCTCACTCAGTTATTTTCTACACCATCTTTGTGTCATGCTATTTATTAGAACTGGGTGAAAAAAGGAGAAAAGGTTATTAACATTTTCATGAAATTTTATCCTCCTTTTCTTAGTTAAGGTTTTCACAAAGAATTCCAACCAAATTTCAAAAGTTGGAAAATTTAGACCATCTCTACCATTTACATTGTCTTCTTTGACATTTGTACAGCACTGAGCACACTGATGCTCCCATCCTGATTGGGACCTCTGGGCACTTCCGTTATTACAGGTTGTAAACTGACTCACCTGTCCAATGTCACAAAGTGAGTAGGACTCTGAAAAAACAGAAGTCTTGGTTCTCAGTTTCCTATTCTAACTACTGAACTTCTGTTACCCTCCCTATTGTATACTGAAAACTGTGCCCTCTATTTAAAATCCTTCTTCTGAAATACCACATATCATGCCCTCCCAAAGCCCACCAGCCTCAGGGTAGTATTTCACTAAACCCCAAATTCACCAAATCAATTTCACTTCAAGTGAAGCTTTGGGCTCATGCAATACCTGCAGTCACACAGGGTGCTCAATCACTCATGAATAAATTTATCTCTGGCTACTTTGTAGGCAACAAACCTTCATACCCCATTCTTGGGGATTGAGGGTTAAGCTTTGAAAGGACAAGTCCAAAGAGGAAATGACAAGGAGCATAGCACAGAAACTAGCTTTAAAAGAACTAAAGCCTAATGCACCAGAGTATTTTTCTTTTAAAATCAGGCAAAGAACCTAACACAAATAATACGGTTACTGATGATTCATATTCTCCTCTGCCTCCAAGTTCCTAAACTGCTGGCTGACTTAACTATTTTTGAACAATTTGAGAACTCTAACATAATCCCAGAAAGGGTATGTACTACTCTAAAGTTGGCTGGAAATACGATGGTAAATTCATCATCCTCAGCTTGAAAGCTCTTCCGAAGGCACAGCATGCTCTTTTCTTTTGGACTGTGTGATCAGACTGCATTCCAGGATGAAGAAAATCATTTTATCATCCACATCAAGACTTTTGGTGGCAAGAGCCATCAGCAAAATTAGGTTTCTCTCTGCAGCAGTTTTCCTGGGCTGAAATCCTAGTTGGATGGTCACAGTGGAATCCTGTGCACTTTTTCAAACTCTATGGGATTGTTTTTACCATTTCTGTTCAGATCAGAAGGCATAACAAAAGTGTGATCACTTTATTTTCAGGAATTTCAAACAACCTGATGTTTCAACTGCTAGATTTCCTTTAAGAAGATTTTAAAACAAAACATCCATCATTTTGGCATCCAGGGCAGTAATTTACTTTGTTTCAGGTGATTATTCTGCCACTGGTAATAGCTCCACCTCTCCCAGTATTAGGCTATCCAGAGTGCACATCAGAAAGCTAATCAGCAACTGGAAAGTATAGCCCTAATAATCTAACACAGATCAACAGTGGAACTGTAAGCAGTGTGTTCAGGCTTCAGACTCAATCAAACCTATACAAGAAGGGTTAGAGGGAAATATGGGCACTTGCACAATATTTTCTACATTTTATTTTTGTCCTGCTCTCTGTGTTATGCAGACCACATGGAGCTGCGGGAAACCTGCTGGTTTTGGTTCAGTGGGTTTCAGTGAATTCAGTATACATGGTTTTAGTACCTTACAATTCAGGCTGATGTGAATATGTTAATTCAAATGAAACCTACAAAACAGATGGGTCTCACTTGGTTTGAGAGGAAAGTTGCACAAATCCTACCCCGCTTTCCCCTACAACTGTTTCCTGATGCTGTCTTCTGGAAGAGTAAGAGGGAACTGGTGACTTGCTACATGCTCTGGTACTCTGCAGTCTTCAGGGGATTGATGGCTGCCTCCTTACCATTCCGATAATTAAAGGGGTTAGCCAGCAAGCCTTATGTCCCCTGGGGGTAGAGGAAGCAAAGTTAATCCATTTCCCCCACTTAATCCACTGGTATTGTGTTACCTGTTCCCTCTTTCTGCATGGGCCCAGAAAATTCAGCTCTCCATGGACCACCAGCAATTGTTCAATCAACCACGAATGATCCACGGAAAACAGGAGGGAATGAACCTCTGACTTATCTAGTTCTGAAGTCAGATACCCCTAGTGTACAACACACTGGCATAGACCCACTTAGTGAAAAGTTTGTGTGAAATTCAAAGTATTTTGCGTTCATCGTGGAGTTCCTGGGTTTTTGTTACAAGAATCTCACACAGCTCTAATACCAACAATTATTTACTCATGCTGACCGCCACTACCATCTACAGACCCCCAAGACCACAAGAAACTTAATCTGTTCCCTGAATAAGATAAACCAGATGTTTAATTACCTTGCTGAACCAGAGCCAGAGTGAAGGGATACTAAAAAGAAAAAAAAGAGGGCAGGCCAGCTATAGATGCAGTATTGTCTCTTTTCCTACAAACAAAAGATTTTGGTGCCTTCTAGCTTCGACTGTTTGTTTTTCCTTAGAGTTAATGAGTATTGTTATCCCCATAGAAACCCCAATGGAGCTCACATTTTCAAAAAATATTATTTCCAGGATCAGAGACAGAACTCGGGGGAGCGGTTCACAAGACAAAATTAGACTGTCCCCCATTTAATCCAGTACCTGTTTTCAATGTGTAGAGTCTGGTCAGGTCACAGAATCTATCAAACAAAACCGAACTTCTTTGCTTTCTTTAGACAGTTTTGGGTTATTCCCTTAATGTTTGATCACATATTTATTGAATGAAAATCAATCCATAGTGTTATGTGAATGACACAAAAAGCAACTGGCAGGAGAGCTTGCAAACATTGGAAAACATCTTACATCTGTTATTTTTAATGTGGTTTTACATTTGAATGTGGTGCCAAGTTTGTCCATGGTTCTTTACAAAAAGAAATCCTTCCACAATGGGTCTGGAATCAAATGATCACAATGAAACTTGCAGGGAAAAGAGAGGAAAGAATGATTGTAATGTACTTCAGGACAAAGTAAATGATTCATTCTTATAATACATACTGTATTTATGAGGGAGCTATTGTCTATGAATCAGGCTGAAGGGGAGTCTTACCTATTTGGTAGCCTTAATGTTGGAGGGCTTAATGGAGTGCAATTGGAACTGATTATTTATCTCCAGTTACTTATGGTTGGATGAACTCAGTTCTGGCTCACCCACAGTGCTATTTCAAGGTACCGTGAGCGTACATATTTAGCATGTGTGTAATGCTAAGGTACCCGTTGGTGTTTATGTTACAGAAAATACTATTGGCATGACAATGGAAGGCTTGGTGTGCTCACCTGTGTTTTAATACCCAGAATACTCTCACTGAAGCGCTAGTGACTGATCTCAAGCAATATCCTGTAAAATTTGAGCCTGATTTTGGAACCACTGAAATGATTCCTGTGTCATTTACAGAGGTTAGAAAAGTCTTCTCATTGAAGTCTTTAAAGCAAATAATATTTGAACAGAAAAATTATTCTCCAAAAATCTAAATCAGTTCAGTCTTATCCCATAGAAACCTGCTCATCCCTTTTGCCTATTTCTACCACATTTGTTTAATCCCATCTCTATCTAATACAAGTGGGGAAACTGATCAAACACATTCTATACATACCACCCAGCCCACAGTCTCAGCATCCCAGCTGTATCCTAACCTCACAAATTCACAGTGAAACTATCTCCAGTGTTTCAAAAGCATATGAAGGGGGGCAGTGGGAGCTCTCTTAATTAGCTCAACTTATTTCTGCATTTCTAGACATGTCTTCCTCTTTGTTCACCTTCAGTAGTTTAATCTCAGGGTACAAAAGGAGCATTTTTCCCATAAAGTGCATTCTTTTAGGACACTTATATTCCTGTCAAAGTTTTGGCAGCCAGGAAAACATTTTGGGCCAAACATTCAAATGGAAAGAGGTGCATTTAGCCACTATGTGAGTAGTAAGCTCTACCAGAGGAAAATTCAGAAATCCAGCCAGTTAGGCAAGCATTTAATTCCCAGGAAGTCCTTCACCTATTGTCCATACAACTTATCCTGTATATAAAATTTCTCTGTCCTCAAACCCATTAAAAGGAAAATCAGATTTGATTTCTTAAATCTTTTAACTCTTCCGATTGAGGCATATTTGGCTGCTGGGATGGAATGAAGGGAGAAGGACTCTGATTTTCTCCTACATACCCTAAAGTGCTGTTCTGTTCTGAAAGGAGATTCATTAATAACGGCCTGGCAGAGTTCCAAGTTTATTGTGTTCATTATTTCTGTATTAAATGTACTCAGCTTACAAGAAGGAAAACATTTGGTCCAACTGACAGCCGTGCAAACAAAATCTGGGGTCTGAGGACCAAGGGCCATAATCCTTCACGTGACTAAACACCAAGGCCCTTATCTTGCAAAGCACTTAAACATGTGCTTAATTAATGCATCCGGAGTCCTTTAAAGACGGAGTTTCAGAATAAATCTGAACTTTATCGCTTTCATCAGTGTCACCATTAAAATACATTTTGAAAATCAAGATTTCATTGAACATTACTTCCAAAATTTGTAATAGTCCATGAGTGGATAAGAAATACCAGGTGATGGGTAATATTTTGTAGTTGTTCATAACCAAATTATCTTAGATATTCTAATGTTTGTGTCACCATGGAAGCAGAATTGAGAGGTGTATGATTGCTTGTATAGGAGTAAATAGGACTTCTTTGATAAAATAATTTTGCTAGGACTATTTTCCAATATTGTATCATAATTACACTGGGTACATTAACATCAGTTAATGCTTATTTCTATTATAAAAAGTCTGAATGGAAATTGTAAGAGCTCAACTCCTGTGGCCTAGCACATGTCTCAGGACCAAGGTCTAAATTCCCAGTTTGATGAAGCCTAGAACTGGTTATAAATTGACTTTCTGCTGCTATTGGCCAAGAAGCAAATACATTTTTAACAGATATTGCAAAATTTAAATCAAAATCTAATTATCTATTTAAAGCTCAGGTGTTTTTCCTCTCTCCTTTAACAGCCAATCCCTGGTCTACAAGTACCTAGATGGAGTCGAGATTTCTGATCATGGACAGATCTTTAATTTAGCAGCAAAAGATACAACAAGATCCAATGGCTAGAAGCTGAAATTAAACAAATTCAGACTAGAAATAAGGTGCAAATTTTTAACAGTGAAGGCAGTCAACCATTGGAACAACTTACCTAGGGATGTGATGGATTCTCTGTTGCTTGAATTTTTAAATCAAGACTAGATGTCTTTCTAAAGAAGTCGTAGATTCTAGGACTGGAAGGGACTTCGAGAGGTCATTGAGTCCAGTTCCCTGCCCTCATGGCAGGACCAAATACTGTGTAGACCATCCCTTGTAGACATTTATCTAACCTACTCTTAAATATATCCAGAGATGGAGATTCCACAACCTCCCTAGGCAGTTTATTCCGGTGTTTAACTACCCTGACAGTTAGGAACATATGGGCCTCACGCAGAGATTACTGGGTGGGCTTCTATGGCCTGCTATGCAAGAGGCAAAGTGGATGACCAAAATGATCCTTTTTGGCCTTAAAATCTATGAATCTATGATCCAACATCCAGTGAAGTCAATGGAACAGATCTCCGACTGTAGGGGTCTTTGGTTTTTGTTTTTAAATCAAAACTTTTCAAGTTATTTGATCATAATGTGCACTCTTACTCTTTTGGGGTTTTTTAAGTAATAAGATGAGATATTTAAGAATGGGGTTTAGTCAGAAGGAGCATAATAAATTGGGGGGAGCAAGAAGATACTTCTCACATGATTTCTTTTTAAACATGATGTGTACAAATGAGAGTATCAAGCAAGGAAACATAAAGAGGGCAGATAATTTTCAAGATCCAGATGAATGTGGCAACTGTCCTTGAGGGAAATGGAATCCCACTGCAAATACCTGGGGTAGACTTTACCCCTAAATGTTCCATAATCTTACATGAAAGGTCTGCCTTTCTATACTAAGTGATCTAGATACCCAAAAAAATTCCAATGCAAATCTTTACATGACAAGAAAACAAAAATCTGCCTCAGCCTTCATCTCAAACCTTGCCTCATACTGAATCATTCCCCCATCACCTGTACTCTGCCAATATCGGCCAGGAGGCCCTGTTCATTTATTTCTCATCCAGCCAGCAGCATGCCTTCTAGGCTTCTCCCAGTGCATGGACTGGAGCTAGGAGGCTCTTCCACAATGCTAGTGCCTTCTCTTCATTCACAGCTCTCCTGATGACTCAGTATTACTTTGTTGCCCAGGAGAAGTTAGTTAATATAACATAAGCTACTTAAGTTTTAAATATAAATATATCCTACTATATATTTATCCTCTGCTTTCTAGTGTCTCCCATCTCCTTGGTCTGCCTTGCTGAGAAACTGTAAAGTCTTTAGGGGCAGATTCTCTCTGCATTTGATGTCTTCTATAGTACTAAGCACCCTGTCAAGGCTTTACAAACACATAAAATTTAGTTATACTGATGATGTCAAACAACCTGTCAAATCAGGAAATTCAGCATTGAAGTGTTTGACACTCAAATGCCTTCTCCTCTAAGTCTTGCTGCTATGTCTTCTATACTTTGTTTTATCTCATTCTCCTAATGGCACAAAATAAAGGTCTGATCCTGCAAACACTTATGCACGTGCTTAACTTTACGCACTGTGAGTAGTCCTATTGAAGTCAATGGGGGTTTTGCTTTTGGCTTCAGGATATCAGCCACAGTGGAAAATCAACGCATAAAGTGAAGTGTGTGCATAAATCTTTGCAGGATCAAAGCCCAAAGATGGTGTATTAACCTTTATTTTGAAGCTGCTAGTTTTTTGTAAATTAGTATAGAATCATAGAATGTCAGGCTTGGAAGAGACCTCAGGGGGTCATCTAGTCCAACCCCCAGCTCAAAGCAGGACCAATCCCCAGACAGGTTTTTGCTCCAGATCACTAAATGGCCCCCTCAAGGATTAAACTCACAACCCTGGGTTTAACAGGCCATGCTCAAACCACTGAGCTATCCCTCCCCCCCAAGGTGGTATCTTAACCACATTGTTTTGTTTTTTTAATTTTCTAATCTACACATTAGCAGGGTTTGTGTCACAGAGATTTTGAAGATGAAAGTTCTACCAGTCTAAGAAAAATTCCAAAGGGATTATCAAAGTTTAGTGAATAAATTACTTCTATTCCTATTGGATTTTGCTGTTCATGGTAGCTTTACTTGGGCCCAAGCCTCACTTCTTGATCATTCTCTTGAACAAAGATCACAGACTTTACATTTACCCATGGAAAAAAAGAGGCCTAAGTGATTTTTTTTTGGCCAGCTATTCAGCCTCATTTTTTTTTCAATTTAACATTTAACATGTTGATGCCATTTTAAAATAACTGGTCTCATTAACACATTAGCCAGCTTTATAAAAATTTTGTTTGACAGTTAACTCCTTGTTTCTGCTTTATGTAACTCCGTTTCATAAAGCTTTTTGCTGTTCTTATTTTCCAGCAGTCTTTTCAAACTACCAGTTTCTTTAAATAGCTGTGTGAAAGGATAGCCCTCTTTACCTACTCTTCTTCTTTTTCTCTTTTGTTTAATTAACTATCATTACAGACTTTCTGCTGCCTAAGGGGACAGAGACATTTCCTATCTGGGAACTTATTGACTGTCTACTGCCCAGGAAAATAGTTCAGGATACAATTCTACAAACATTTATGCATGTGCTTTACTCATCTGTAAAGTTAAGCATGCAGGTCCCAAGAGAATAATTTCCATGGCTTCTTCCCTACAGCACATCACTGTTTCCTTGTTACAGTAAATTACCCTAGACTGTTCAATCACATTTATGCTAGCAGATAATGACCCTAGTCCTGTTCCCACTGAAGTCAATTGATTACAATGAAAGCAGAACTGGGCTCAGTGATCCATTCCAGAGCTTTACAACTTTAGGTCCTGGTTGTGAAATTCACGGAATGAGGTCAGACTGCTGTATACACATGGAGTCTTGTAAACAACAATTGGGCTCCAATGGAGGAACAAACATCTGGCCACATGATATCAATTGCAGAAGCAGAGTAGAATTTAGTAAGAGAAAAAAGGCAACATTTTTTACCGACATATTTGAAAAATTTGTGGTCTTGAATCCTAGACAAAGACAAGAAAAATACTCCATGTGTTATGTTAATGTGTTCACAGTAAGTAGAGCTGTTCAAATTATTTATTGCAAATAATATTGACTGTGAATGTTACATGTTTTCTGTTGGAAAGGTAAGCCTGATTGCTACACATTTATTTCTTATTTATAAATATTCATCAAATAGTTTATGCAAACAAATTTCAGCCTATAGATTCTTTCCAAATGGTTCCTGTCATGGTATAAATCCCCACTCTGAACCTTAGCGTCCAAAAGATGGGGTACCAGCATGAATTCCTCTAAGCTTAATTACCAGCTTAGAACCTGTAGCGCTGCCACCAACCAGGAATTCCAGTGCCTGGTACACT
>NC_133771.1:99897733-99910378 GCF_003597395.2 Chelonoidis abingdonii
GAAAACAAAAATAAGCCTAACTTGCCTTATCTACCTAGTACTCACTATTTTGAACTTATAAGAGCCTGAATTGGAGAGATTGGAAAGAAACCTGGTTACATATCTGGTCCCTCTGAGCCCCCAGAGTGAAGAACAACCAAAAACTAACAGCACACACACCAACTTCCCTCCCTCGAGATTTGAAAGTATCCTGTCCCCTGATTGGTCCTCTGGTCAGGTGACAGCCAGGCTCACTGAACTTGTTAACCCTTTACAGTCAAAAGAGATATAAAGAACTTCTGTTCTATTGACTCCTACTGTCTGTTTATGACAGTTCCCTTAGTAGTCATGGTGCATGACAAGTCTCCTAAATAACATGGTATAGTTTCTTCTCCCTGTTGGATGACTGAACTCTTAAACAGGAGAATAAAGAGTACCAAGTAACTCAAATCTGCTGTGATTTTTCTTTTTTTAAAACAAATGATCTGTGCCAAAACTTGTGACATTTCCTGGATTTGAAAACATTTTCATGACTAAACTGTAAGTCATCCCACTACACATGAAAAACTAATTTGACCTCCCACAAACTACCAGTAAAGTGAACTCACCATGTGTATTCATGAATAATTGTTAGTACCATTTAACCAGTTCTAATGGTAATCTAATACAATGAATGTCAGCTTTGTGAATGTTACATTTAATATCCCTGCTAAACAGAGTCAAAATATCATTTCATGGTATATCTCTCTGTATTTTGGTTGCCATGTCTTGATTTGAGGGGGACATGGTTGCCCATGAAAACTGACAAACAAAACCAAGTATGTTACTGTAAAATAAATATAAAATAAAAATATCTTTGGAAATAACAAATGCAAATTAAGAAAGTGTGACAGAAGCCTTGGGCCAGTCAGCCCTGTTTAATTAGCCTAGCCCACTACACCTGTCCAGGACTGTGATTCAGAGGAAGGATGCATAGCAGTGATGCAGTGGTGGGTGAAGTAGAATAGACAGGCTGTCCTGCAATGGGAAAGGAGCCTACATGGAACAGGAGCTGATCACGGACTACAGCGTGTCTGAAAATCCTGGGTCAGAGGAGAGTGTGCCAGCCCTTAGGTGGTGAGGTTGAAGTTAGGACAGTTTATTGCAGCTAGGGTTAGCCAGCAAAGAAGGAGGCCAGCAGCTGAGCCAAGCTGAGCTGAAGGTACAGTTGTTTTGCTATTTTCTGTTGGACTTTTAAGATTGTGAAGCCCTGAAAGAGGTTGCACTCTGTTGCATGCCTTGAGCAGCAGGCTAGGTCACTGTGTCCTGAGAAGACACTGTGGAAGGCACAGCCGACACAATGCCACTTCTGGCCATGAAGGGGTGTACTGGGGTGGTATCTCTGTGACAAAGATTATACATTGAAGATTTGTTTGTGAAGTAGATTTCTCCCTCATTCCTATTCAGGGCCGTTTCCAAGCACTAGCACAGCAGCAGGTGCTTGGGGTGGCCATGGGGAAGGGGTGGCACATCCAGCTCTGCGGTAGCAGTTCTGTATTTACCAAACCTGCCAGAGCACCTCATGGGAGTTGTAGTCTGAGTGCCTCATGTTCAATTCTAATATGGGCTGGGTTACCTGGTTCTACTATGCCACCCATGAGGCATCACAATTTCCATCCCTGGTTGAACCAATGTGGTGCATCATGTCACATGGTGTACCAGGGACCATGTAGTCTCGCCAGGGAACTCAGTCAATAGAAAAGAGTGTGGCATGTGGTACTTAGACTACAACTCCCAGGAGGCACTGCAGCAGCCCAGGCAAACACAGATTAATGTCAAGCCAAGTCAAAAGTAAATGTTTTGATTCAGTTCAACAAACCAGTGTGAAGTGTTTTGATTCAGGAATATAGAATCATTTTGTGAAACTTTCTGTTCTGTGAAAAATTTTGAAATTTTATCTTCTTGTCTCAGTTCAGGACAAAAATAAATTTAGAAATATCAATTTCTCATAGGATGGAAATTCTAGTTTTTGACTAGCTCTACTAACTTTTTAGCGTTCAAAAGGAATTTAAGGTTAGGGTCACTTAGATATGGTTTTTTCTGAACTGTCAGTTTTGCTGTCTTTGTTGTCAATGGTTCGTCCAACTGCAAATTCTATGAGTGTAAGGAGAATTCTTAGGGATTGCTTTCCATCTAACTGATGTCCAAAAAAATGAGAATTATTCATTACCAGATACTTCCTTGCTAGTTGCATAGTTCATAAGGACAGATAGGAAATGCCTGAAAAGGACATAAACATAGGGGTTAAACTCTCAAAGAAATTTTTCCCTGTTCTCAGCTTGCTGAAATCTGCACAATTGCTGGGGTAAATACAATAGTTTCAAATGAGTTGGTTTGCTCTTCTCACGCAACTGAACTCGTGTTACTATAACATGAAGACAGTCACAGTTAAAACTAAAACAAACTATAAACAGTTCATTTTTAAAACAGCAGAACAAAATCACAGGAGACAGAGAGAAGTTTATTTTAACATTAGTGTGATGGGTTGGATTCCCTTGTCTGGAATGTCACCTGATATACTGGGGTCCCACGGAGCCTGCCAGCTCCATCAGTCTAGGCTTCCTCACCCTGTCCTTGCTGTGCCAGGCCCTCAAGCCTTCTCCAGCACACACACAGGTAAGGCCACAGCCAGCTGCAGACACAGACTGAGGCCAGGTCTACACTGCGACTTTAAATCGGTTTAATGGCCGATATACCGATTTAACGCTGTACCCGTTCACACGACGTCGTCATTAATATCGAGTTAAATGGCTCCTTAAATCGATTTCGGAACTCCTCCCAGACGAGAGGAGTAGCGCTAAATTCGAAAGTGATAACTCGGATTAGGGTTCATGTGGACGGAAATCGACGTTATTGGCCTCCGGGCGGCATCCCAGAGTGCAGCACTGACCGCTCTGGACAGCAATCTGAACTCGGATGCAGCGGGCAGGTAAACAGGAAAAGCCCCGCGAACTTTTGAATTACATTTCCTGCTTGCCCAGCGTGGAGCTCTGATCAGCACGGCTGGCGATGCAGTTTGAAATCGAAAAAGAGCTCCAGCATAGACCGTACGGGAGATACTAGGTCTGATCGCTGTATGGGGAGACAAATCTGTTGTATCCAGCTCCGTTACAGAACACGAAATGCCAAAGCGTTTGAATAAAAAACTCCAGGATACACAGCGCTGCGTGACAAGCGTAACGGGAAGCCAGAGACTCAAATGGACGCTCATGAAGGGAGGGAGGGGGTACTGAGGACTCCAGCTATCCCACAGTCCACAGCAGTCTCTGAAAATTATTTGCATTCTTGGCTGAGCTCCCAATGTCTGTAGGTTCAAACACAGTGTCTGGCGTGGTTCAGGGAACAGCTCCTCAGTTTATTTCCCCCCACCACCACGTGAAAAAAAAAAGGGAAAGATTGCTGTGCTATGGCGTTTGCTCAATGCACTCCGCGAAAAAGGCGCCAAAGGGTTGTCTGCTGCCTTCACAAAGGGAGGGGTGAGGCTGTACCCAGCACCACCCGGGGCAGTGTTTTCTGCCCCATCAGGCACTGTGCTCTCAACACGGAAGTGGGAACTATGGGATAGCTGAGGAACAGCTACCCACAGTGCACCGCTCCTGAAATCGATGGTAGCTTTGGACCATGGACGCAAACAATCGATTTCGTGATCCCACTGTGGACGCGCTAAACCGATTTTATTAGATCTGTTTTGTAATATCGGTTCAAGCTAATTCAAAATAATTGTGCAGTGTAGACGTACCCTGAGATCAGTTCAGTGTAGGAGGATTCAGCTCGGGGATTTAGCCAGCACTCACATACACATCTCCTTTGGGGAGTAAACCCAAAATAATAATGTCTTGAGCTGAATAGAGAGATCTGTACAGTGCAAACGCATAAAAATCACGCTGTCCCTCAATGTAGAGGGAGATATGCAAGGCTTTCCCCTCCCCCTCCACACCCCAATATGAATTGTACAAACTGGTTTATAGAAAACAAAGACAAGTTTATTAACTACAAAAGACAGATTTTAAGTAATTATAAGGGATAGCAAACAGATCAAAGCAGATTATTGAACAAATAAAACAAAACACACAAACTAGGCTTGATACATTAAATAAATTAGCTACAAATAGTAATTTCTCATGCTAACTGTTGTTTTATGCAGGTTGCAGTTTACCTTCAAGAAACTCTGCACTGCTTGCAGCTTAAATCTCCAGGTATACCCTTCACAGGCTGAGCTTTCTCAGTCTGAGTCCCAGTCCTTCTCCCCAAATCAGTCTTAGGAGTTTTCAGCAGTCATCCTGGCCGAGGATTCCATGAAGAATTGGCAACCACGATTAACTCACTTTGCAGTCTTAAACAGAATTTATATATGGCGGGAATCTTTTGTTTCCCAGTCTGACCCCCGACCCCACCTCTCTTAATGCAAAAACACTGAAAGTCCAAGATGGGGGTGACACAATCACCTGACCCTGAAGTGTTAAAGCAGCAACCCAGGAAGGTGAGAGATTAGTATCTTCAGAGTCTTGTTGTTCTTCCTAATGGCCGATTCAGGCTGATTGCCTCCTGTCTGGTGATCGTTTCCCAGATGGAAACACTTTTGCACTTGATATAGAGTTTATATTCCTAATTTCAGGTGCAGCAATGATACATGCACAAATAGGATGATCATATTTGATAAATCATAACCTTTCTAATGATATCTCACAAGATCCATCTTGCATCAAATACAACTTAGTTATGTCATATTCATATCATAAGCATAATTCTATGAAGAATATGGGCATGAGGTGACAATTAGAACTTGTGAATCTGTGTTTCTTGGGCTGCATAAAAGATTCCAGCATTCCTAAAAAATGCATGGGGAAATGCTTTCAGACTACCAACTGATACAGGATGGCTCTCATATAAAGAGAATTTATTATGAAGAAACTTCTGGCAAAAACTAAGTGGGCTCTTGCTTCCTCCTGTCTCCTTCCAACTAATTTTCCAATAAACTTGTGGTGACCATTAACATCTCAGCTAGTGTGAGAACATCTTTTGTTTTCCTCCTCTCCCTGGGTATTTGAAATCAAACAGCATGTTGTGTCTCCCCCATACAGACACCTCTATGTGCACCTTACCATCCACTCTGTCTTTAACCCCATCACTGCATTTTGGCATCTTTCATTTTTTATTATGTTGAAGCAAGAAAGAGAGCAGAGAGAAGGCAATTCTCAGAGCACTTGAAGTGGTGACTGGTCCTGTGAGATGAGAGGATCTCATAACCCAGGCTCCAGCCCAAGCCCAAATGCCTATACTGCTATTTCTAGTCCCCCAGCCTGAGCCCCATGAACCTGAGTCAGCTGACCCGAGCTCCCAGACTCGGTGCTGTGTTTTTTTTATTGCAGTGTACACTTACCCTCAGGGTCCTGTCAGAGAACATCTTGCCAACAGCCTCCTCTATCTGACATACCAGTGTGGCTCTAGTTCAGGCACTTCTGCTGACCAAAACTGTGGCAGTATGTCACAGGGAGAAACGGGGTCTCCTAGAGAGAGGTCTATTCAGTCCCAAATCATTTAGAGCTTTACAGGGCAATCCCAACATCCTAATATCAATCCAGAAACCAACAAGCAGGCTGTGCAGATCACAGAACTGGGAGGTAATACATAAGACTGAATTTTTCCACCAATCCACAGATCTCTTCCTTCCTTCGCCCTGGGAGGGTACAGTAGGCTGGCAGTGCTCAGTGTTCAACGAAACTTCTTAAAAGGTGAGTGCACTTTAACTAAAAGGGTCTTGAGAGAATGTGCCATCTCCTCAACAATAAGAAAGGGCTTAAGATGCCGCGAGTAAAAGCCAGTTGCAAAATGGATACTTTAGGCCTGCAGCTGGTTGGCTCAGCCCAACTTAAAGGATCAGCCCCAGAATATCATGTCAGGAAAACAGTTCCTATAAGACAAACCTGAACTGAGAAGAGATAGTAGAAATCAGGATGTCCCCAAGAAAGGTGCTTTTGGGAAAGGGGCTGCCTCTGTATATCATCACTAGATCACAGGCTAAGGAGCATTCCCTCTTTCTTATACCATTCTCCCACACGGGATGATTGGAATCCTATAAATACCATAGATAGAACTCAGCAATGCAGACAGTATTTACTGTGCAGATTACATTCTGACTTCACTCTCCAGACAGAAATAACTAGATGAATCAGAGGAAGGTCATGGTGTGGGGTAAAGGTTAGGAAATGGGAAGAGGAAAATGTTATGCTGTGGAATGGATGTTTACATACTAGTAGTATTTCCATCCACAATTAAGGTGCAATTAATTGTGCCTGTAAAAATGGATACCATGTTGAGGACCCTTTAACAAAAATGAGGCCCCAAAATTATGACTATCACAGAGAAAGCCTGGTACTATCGACTCCCCCTCCTGCCTCCCATCAATTCTGGTAACTAATCCCTTTCACCATTAGAATAATCCTGATCTCAGAAGTCTGATCAGTAAGAGTAATAGCTTTTATTGTGTCAAAACTACAAAGACAGCAGATTAAGGCCTCAGAATTTAAGGATTTGTTTCTTTAGAATTAACCCTCTATGATTCAGAATCACAAATTCACCGGAAGCACTCAGTGTAAGGTTACATTTTTGGGGACTAGAAGACATGCCAGTCCACAATAGTACAGCAAAAGACAGGGTTAATAGGCCAGTAAAGCATCAGGCCTCCAACTTTAGCCATTTGTTTAACCAAGCAATCACTACTGTTATCAGGGCCGGCTCCAGGTTTTTTCCTGCCCCAAGCAAAAATGAAAAAGGGGGATTGAGTGCCACTGCCGAAGCAAAAAAAAATAAAATAAATAAAGCCAGAGTGCTGCCACTGAAGCAAAAAAAGGCTGGAATGCCACCCCTTGAAAAGGGCCGCCCCAAGCACGTGCTTGGAACGCTGGTGCCTAGAGCCGGCCATGACTGTTGTTATAAAAGGAAAAGGGGCAGCAGCTTTTGTTCTCTCAAGGGGGGTTTCAGTTCTTCATGTTCAGTTCTCCTTTCTCACTTTCTTGAGGGATGTGTCTAACAGGAATCTGAGGTTTTGAAGGCCCTTATGGGAAATCTAGCAACAAACACTTACTGTGGTGTTCTGTATGGCCACTCCAGAATCTTCTCAGACCTCAGCAGGGGTAGGACTGGCAAGCTACAGAAACAGTCTTTGTAAAGCTTCTAGGAACAACTTCCTTCTCTTTACATCTTGATTTGGTGGCTCTGAAATGACTAATTGTTCTTTTCTCTCAGACTAGCTTCTTCCATCTGTCATGGAGCTTTCCCTCAGGTCGCAGTAACTCCTGCTTCATCAAAATAGGAAAGGGAGGGAACATGGAAACATAAAATGTTCAGTGTGACAGCTCAACTGTTTTTCTTCTCGAATACAAACAAAGGAAGCCCCTGGTGGATAGGGAGGAGTAAAGAAAAGAAAAGAGTCAAGCCTGAGCAATTCTCCTGCTTACCTCTTCCAACTTCCATTCCACTACTATCAATGATCATGTGATAAGGGACACTGAAAACACTGACCAATGTGAGTGGCAGTTGTAGATCCCACTGCTTGCTTCCACTCTTCTCCTTATTCCTCTCTGGGTTTATCAGTCATACAGCTAGGATTAGATTTGATTCACTATAATAAAGTATGTTCTATTACTGCTTATTGGTGTGATATTAGACTTCAGGGGGACTATTTGTGTGAGAGTCTATCCTGTCTCCAACAGTGGCCAGTACCAAACACTTCAAAGGAAGGTGCAAGAAATCCTGTGTCAGCAGTTATGAAATAACTTGCCCACAGGGAAAGTTTCTTCCTAAGCCCCTAAGGCTAAGTTATATACAATTTGGTTCTGTCCTCCTTTGTCTGCACTGATGCTTCTCCAGTTTTGGTGTCATCAGCAAATATGATCATTTCTGAACTTGTACCAAAATAACTCCCAAATGGAAGGCACGAAGCAGCCACTCTGTGAGCAATGCATATGAAGAAGTGAGGTATTTTACCCATGAAAGCTTATGCCCAAATAAATCTATTAGTCTTTAAGGTGCCACTAGACTCCTTGTTGTTTTTGTGGATACAGACTAACACGGCGACCCCCTGATTCTAGGAGCAAAGAGATACTTTGTTTGGATTTTTTGTTTATTTATTTGTTTTAATTTAGTTGGTTAAAAAACTTTTTGGAGTGCCTAAGAGAGTTATTGACTGGACTACAATGAGCAGGGAGAACCACTACTTGGTAGGTAATAGTTGATTTAGAAGGAGCTCCACAGATCATGGCCTGGTCTACACTACGATTTTAGGTCAAATTTACCAGCGTTACCTTGATTTAACCCTGGACCCATCCACATGATGAAGCCCTTTTTTTCGACTTAAAGGGCTCTTTAAATCCATTTCTTTACTCCACATCCGATGAGGGGATTAGCACTGAAATCGGCCTTGCTGGGTCGAATTTGGGGCAGTGTGGACACAATTCGACGGTATTGGCCTCCGTGAGCTATCCCAGTGTGCTCCATTGTGACTGCTCTGGACAGCGCTCTCAACTCAGATGCACTGGTTTGTTTTTTAGTAAAGCCCCGCGAACTTTTGAATTTCATTTCCTGTTTGGCCAGCATGGCGAGCTGATCAGCACAGTTGACCATGCAGAGCTCATCAGCATCCTGTGCACATTGCTGGGGCATATTGCCCGGCCCGTACTTTGTGAGAAGTCTATGTCCATGTCTATGTCCTCATCACTCTCGTCACCATGCTGCCATCACCTCTCCCATGGTTTTGCTTTTGTAGCTTCTGGTTCTGCATATACTCCATGATGATGTGCATGATGTTTACAGTGCTCATTATTGCTACGGTGATTTGAGCGGGCTCCATGATCCCAGTGCTATGGTATCTGAGTTGAAAAAAGGCACGAAACAATTGTCTGCCATTGGTCTGACAGAGGGAGGGGCAACTGATGACATGGCCTACAGGGAATTAAAATCAACAAAATGGGTGGCTTTGCATTAAGGAGAAACACAAACAACTGTCACAAAGAATGGCCCCCTCAAGGATTGAACTCAAAACCCTGGGTTTAGCAGGCCATTGATTTCAAAAAACAAATGGGGTCAATTTCTTGTTTTGACCCACTCCATCTATCTTTTACATCTTAGGCTGGCAGCAGATGGTACAGTACGACTGCTAGCCATCCTCATCTCCTGAGTGCTCGGCAGAAGATGCTTCATTACGATTGCTAGCCATCATCATCTTCTGGCAAGCAGCCAGTATGACTGCTAGCCATCATCATCTCCTGGGTGCTGGGCAAAAGATGGGAATGACCTGGCTGAGTCACTCCCATGTCTGCCCAGGTGCCCCTGACTAACCCCACCGAGGTCAGCTAAAAGAGCACCCAGGAGTATGACGACGATGGCTACCAACTGTAATGCACTGTCTGCTGCCAAAAGACAATGAGTTGCTGCTGTGTAGCAATGCAGTCCTACGTCTGCCAGCACCCAGGAGATGTACAGTGACGGTGAGCTGAGCGGGCTCCATGCTTGCCATGGTATGGCATCTGCTCAGGTAACCCAGGAAAAAAGGTGCAAAACCATTGTCTGCCGTTGCTTTCATGGAGGGAGGGAGGGAGAGGAGGGCCTGACAACATGTACCCAGAACCACCCATGACACTGTTTTTGCCCCATCAGGCATTGGAATCTCAACCCAAAATTTGACCTAATTTCATAGTGTAGACATACCCCATTTGGCAGTTCTCAGAGGCCATTGTAGCTTGGGCTCCATTGCTCTAAATCAAATATACTGTGATGGATACTATTTTGCTTTACTACACTGGTAACAAGTTGCCACAGAATAATAGACAAAAACGATCTATCATCTACACTGTTCCTCTGCCGATGCAGGATTTTTACTACAATAATTTTTCTAGAGTGATTCTTCCAGTCCTATTTGAAATGACTCAAGTGATGAGTCTTCTACTACTTCTGGCTACAGTCTACCAGCTCGCACTGGGCAGAATATTTCCGGATATTTAGCCTAATTTTCCCCTCATTTCATCCTATTACTCCTGGGTTGTACTCCTTGAACCTTCCTAAATAATTTCTCACGCTACTTGATATACTTGCAATACTTGTAGATAGTTACCAGATCCCTCACCCCCAGTTTAGTCATAGGCCAAGAAGCATAGTACATGACAGTGATGAATGTGATATAAACATCTAGACAGACAGACATTTTTAGCTATTTTAATCATTCCCATAAACCAGTCCTTGAAGTCCTTCACTGATTTTTGTTTCTTTTATGTGACTTCCCTCCAGTTTATAGATATAA
Organism: Chelonoidis abingdonii; assembly: GCF_003597395.2. Classification (NCBI taxonomy): domain Eukaryota; kingdom Metazoa; phylum Chordata; order Testudines; family Testudinidae; genus Chelonoidis; species Chelonoidis abingdonii. The sequence goes on from NC_133771.1 coordinate 99,908,046, forward strand.
ATCTTGAATACATTGATCTTTGTATAACTGGGTTATCATAGTGCTAAGAAGGCATGGCTGTTTATTTCTTGGTAGATATGATATATACTTGTCACATTTTATTAAATGCAGTTGATTCTCCTTCTCTTTTTTTCTCAGTTCCCACCATCCTCTCCGTACACTGTGCATGGTAACCAGCAGGAGAGACAGACAATTAGAATCTCTGGTCCTTGAAGCTATAGGGATAATCACCACAAATACCAAAACATAGCAGTAACCACCAAAATATGAAGCAATTTAAACACTCTTGAAAGTATTGTGCCTCTACACCAATCCTAGCTACGGCAGCAAAGCAATCACATCACATTATTCTCTCTCTCCATCTCTTCCCCACTGTCTGCTCTGTGCTGCACCTCCTCCTCCTCACAGGGTTTTCGGTTGATTTTCAACTCGGTACAGACTTTAAGAAAACAAACAAAAAAGGCTTTCCAAGTGCCAGTTTGGCTCTAGGAAGAAGGACTAGCTCACTTGCTGGGTGTAACAAATTGCAGAGTCAGCCAAGTTGACAGCAGGGGGGAGGAAAGTGTTTTACAAAGGAAAGTAAAATGCAGAGTGCTCCACCTCACAAGAATGCTTGAAAAATGTGTTCCCCCATGACAGAACTGGAATTGCTCCTTTCATCACTGCTTTTCTTTAAAAAAAAAATTGACAGATTGGCAAAGAAACTAACTGCATGACCTTCATGCTATGCTGGGTAAGGTAAAGCTTTCTCCACCTGACACAAGCTTTGCATAGCTACTACTGATATGCCCAGGGAAAGGCTCCATTTGTCTTACCCAATAGAACTGCAGTCTGCAGAATACTAGGGTCCTGTCCCATTCGCAGCTATGATAATAGGCAGGACATATAAATCATGCCTAATGTGGAGGCATTGACAGCAGAAAATATTTTTCAACAGGGAGGGGGTGCCATGGTTCCCAGCCGATGGGAGCTGCAGAGCCAGCATTCAGGGCGAGGGCAGTGCGCAGAGCCGTCTGCCACGCCTCAGCCTAGGAGCAGCCAGGACAGGTCGCTGCTTGCAGGGAGCCATCTGAGGTGAGCAGCACCCAGATCCGGCACCCAGCATCCCCACCCACACCCAAACTCCCTCCGTCTTAGTTAACCGGCGTTTTTCACTTACGGGCACCCCCTCATTCCTTCAACATACTGGATGAAACAGCTTTTACTGATATTTACTATATTGATTTCATTTACAGCACAGTATACAAAGTACACAGTGCTCACTTTTTTATTTGTTATTTTTGTTATTTATTTCTTATTGCGATTTTTATTAGAAATATTTGCACTGTAAAAATGGCAAACAAAAGAAATAGTATTTTTCAGTTCACCTCATACAAGTACTGTAGTATAATCTTCTTATGGTGAAAGTGCAACTTACAAATGTAGATTTTTTTTTGTTACAATACCAGCACTCAAAAGCAAAACAATGTAAAACTTTAGAGCCTACAAGTCCACTCAGTTCTACTTCTTGTTCAGCCAGTTGCTGAGAGAAACAAGTTTGTTTACATTTTTCAGGAGATAATACTGCCCACTTCTTGTTTACAATGTCACCTGAAAGTGAGACAGGGTATTGATGTGCCAGATATGCTAAACATTTGAATGCCCCTTCATGCTTCAGCCACCATTCTAGAGGACATGCCTCCATGCTGACGATGCTCATTTAAAAAAAAATGCATTAATTAAATTTATGGCTGAACTCCTTGTGGGAGAACTGTACATCTCCTACTCTGTTTTACCCACATTCTGCCAGATAGTTCATGTTATAGAAGTCTGGAATGATGGCCTAGCACATGTTGTTCATTTTAAGAAGACTTTTGCTGCAGACTTGACAAAATGCAAAGAAGGTACCAATGTGAGATTTCTAAAGATAGCTACACCACTCAACCCAAGGCTTAAGAATCTGAAGTGTCATCCAAAATCTGAGAGGGATGAGGTGTGGAGCATGCTTTCAGAAGCCTTAAAAGAGCACCACTCCAATGCGGAAACTATAGAACCTGAACCACCAGTAAAGGAAATCAACCTTCTGCTGGGGCATATGACTCAGATGATGAAAATGAACATAGATTCATAGATTCATAGACTCTAGGACTGGAAGGGACCTCGAGAGGTCATTGAGTCCAGTTCCCTGCCTTCATGGCAGGACCAAATACTGTCTAGACCATCCCTGATAGACATTTATCTAACCTACTCTTAAATATCTCCAGAGATGGAGATTCCACAACCTCCCTAGGCAATTTATTCCAGTGTTTAACCACCCTGACAGTTAGGAACTTTTTCCTAATGTCCAACCTAAA
>NC_133771.1:99911116-99921871 GCF_003597395.2 Chelonoidis abingdonii
GTCAAGCCTGACCTTAAAAACCTCTAAGGAAGGAGATTCCACCACCTCCATAGGTAACCCATTCCTGTGCTTCACACAAGTCCTGGATGCACTGCATCCGGGGTGCTAAAGGAGTTAGCAGATGTCATTGCAGAGCCATTAGCCATTATCTTTGAAAACTCATGGTGATTGAGGAGGTCTCGGATGATTGGAAAAAGGCTAATGGAATCCCCATCTTTAAAAAAGGGAAGAAGGAGGATCCCAGGAACCACAGGCCAGTCAGCCTCACCTCAGTCCCTGGAAAAATCATGGAGCAGATCCTCAAGGAATCAATTTTGAAGCAGTTCGAGGAGAGGAAAGTGATCAGGAACAATCAGCATGGATTCATCAAGGGCAAGTCATGCCTGACTAACCTAATTGCCTTCTATGATGAGATAACTAGCTCTGTGGATGAGGGGAAATCAGTGGACATGTTATTCCCTGACTTTAGCAAAACTTTTGATATGGTCTCCCGAAGTATTCTTGCGGGCAAGTTAAAGAAGTCTGGGCTGGATGAATGGATTCTAAGGTGGATAGAAAGCCAGCTAGATCGTCAGGCTCAAAGAATAGTGATCAATTCTCCATGTCTAGTTGGCAGCCTGGATCAAGGAGTGCCCCAAAGGTCAGTCCTGGGGCTGTTTTTGTTTGATATCTTCATTAATGATCTGGAGGATGGCATGGACTGCATCCTCAGCAAATTTGCAGATGACACTAAACTGGGAGGAGTGGTAGATACGCTGGAGAGTAGGGATAAGATACAGAGGGACCTAGACAAAATATCTTGCAATGCTGGCTATAACAGTGCCATGTAAATGCCTGTTCTCTCTTTCAGGTGATACTGTAAACAAGAAGCGGGCAACATTGTCTCCTGAAAAATGTAAAAAAACTTATTTGTCTGAGTGATTGGTTGAAGAAGAAGTAGGACTGAATGGACTTGTAGGCTCTAAAGTTTTACATTGTTTTATTTTTGAATGAAGTTATTTTTTGTACATAATTCTACATTTGTAAGTGCAACTTTCATGATAGAGATTGCACTACAGTAGTTGTATTAGGTGAATTGAAAAATACTATTACTTTTGTTTTTTACAGTGCATATATTTGTAATAAAATAAATATAAAGTGAGTACTGTACACTTTGTATTGTGTTGTAATTGAAATCAGTATATTTGAAAATGTAGCAAATATCCAAAACTATTTAAATAAATGGCATTCTATTATTGTTTAACAGTGCAATTAATAGCTATTAATTTTTTAAATTGCTTGACAGCCCTAGTGGAAATGAATGAGTCCTGCAGCACAATAGAGGGAAAGTCAAGAAGTTAATAAAAGATGTAGGGACATATGGAACTCTAGTCCCCTTGAATACATAAAATAACTAGTCCATTAAATCTAGGGAGAGAATATAGGGGGAAGAGTTACTCTTGTTGAATATTAACTATCTCTTGCTTTGCTGCATATAAAACTGTCTAACAACAAAGCTTGCCATTTAATGAAAAAAAATAGGGCTTGGATGGAAAAACACTTCTCTTCTAAGTGGCTATAAAGGAATATAAAGGAGCAAATGATATAGAAGCTTGTATAATCTCCTCTGAGATACCTCTGGAAGCCTACTAGAATCTTATTTCTCTCCTGTCTCAAAACTCCTTTCCTGTGGAAGGCTGCCTTCGATTAAAACAATCTGGCCTGTAAAAAGATACTGGAATACACTTCTGGCACAGCTACATCACTGCTTGTTATAGTCTCAACAGTATATTCCCTTTACATTCCTGCTCATAGCTTTGCTTTTAAATGTGGCCAGTTTAACAGCCCTCTGAAGAGCTAACCATGACATATCAAGGTGATTTTTACACCCCATTTTGTTCATGCCCCTTTTAAACTGGTCTTGTGATGTGGCAACATTGGCAGCTGGACACCCTTCTTTCCAAGATATGTCTTTGGCTTACAGTCCCTGATTAGTTGAGCAATGAGCACTTGCTAAAGAGGACAAACTCCATGCTTGTGTGAGGAAAGTGGAGGGTTTCCCCTTCCCTTAGTGAGACGCTTTATTCCTATCACTTGCAGGTATGGGTTTTGCCCCATAACAGCAAGAGCAAGCCCAAGCCTCAGCTCTGGATAGTGCAGGAGGGGATGAAATGAAGTGCATAAGGCAAAACATCTTCCCTCTGCTAGTTTTGCACTTAGCAGCAGCAGTACTGGGCACTGTCTAAATAGGCAGCCACCTATGACACCATATGTAAGACGATTTTGATACACAGAGATAGAACCATGATCATTATGTCACAGTTTCTGAGGTAACTTCGCCTCTGACACACCTTAAGCTTTCAGACTTCCTGCCATCATCTTTCTGGGGCAGAAACCTCTCATCTCTCCCCCTCCAGAGCTTGCAGTCCATCTGTACCTCACTGTGATTTCCCCAACAGGTGTGACCAGAGTCCAGCACCTGTGGTTAACCTTTCTGCAGGGGCTGCAACACTGTATAGCAGTTATCAACCAGCCTTCACAAAGCAAAAGACATTTATTCTTAGGGTAAAAGCATTGCAGAAAAGCATATAAAACAATCAAGTGCCTAGATGCAAGTTAAAAGCTTACCCATCGGTCCCAGGGGGTCCTAGGAAGCTGAAGTCCATCCCTTCTTCCACAAGGATTCAATCCCCCACCCCCTTTGGACAGAAGGTCCAGTCAATTTGCTGAATTAAAAAAAAGTCCTGTGTTAGTCTGAACTCATCCTTTTTATATCAAAAGCCCATTCTTTGTCTGTTGGCCTCCAGAAAGCCCAGCTTGAACCAGTATACACCAGCATCTCTGGAGATGTTTACAACGTGAGTGATTCACCTTAATCACCCCCTACTGTTTTTGGTACCAGGAGGAGCTCCCCACGGGAGCTCCATACAATCCCTGGCCCATAGTGATTCATAAACTTAACACAATATGGTCCCCAAAGACATTGCATACAGTTGCACTTCCTGTCAGAAGTTACCTCATCAACCTTTGCACAGTACCCCCATCTTTTGTTCACTGCAGTTGGACCACAGTTGAAGATCTGAACCAATGTCCCAAGTGCACCAGAGAGACAGGACCAGATCCTCTGCCCCATTCAGGCATCTTTGCAGTGGTTTGACAGTATCAAGCAGAAATGAAACCAGTAGATCTGGTTCCCTGAGCATTCCACTGTCTAGGGGAATCCTTAGATGGCATGTTATGGCTCACATGCCAATATCACCCCTGATTCTCAGTGTAGGTGGCATTCTCAGCACATTCCTGTGCCTCAAAGATCCCCAACTGCTGCTAGAACCACCCTTTGCCATAGCAGGCAGTCAGGCATAAATTAGAGCTGCCCTAATGCTGCTCTAGGTTATACTAGAGACATGCCCAATCCCCAGCTAGCCCTAAGCTATTGTCTGCAACCCTACCACAGCCAGACCACAAGATCTGACCCTAAGACTACATCCACCCTATGAGCTAGGGGTTTGATTCCCCTGCTCATGTACATGTACTCAAGCTAGCTCTCAGGGAGTTAGTGTGAATATAAATAGCAGCGTAGCTCATGATATCATGGGTAGCAGCAACTAAGGCACAGCTTAGGTGTACTGAGCACAAACCCACCTGTGGCCATATGGTTAAGCCAGGTTTCTACTGCTGCTACCCATACATTGCTATGAGTTAGCATGAAATGAGTACACAAGCAGGGGCATTAGAGCCCTACCTTAGAGGGTAGACATAGCCTTAGAGAGGAACTATTAATTGCTTTTTAATATAATACCTTTACATATGCAACACAAAATCTCACTGATCTTTTTTTCCTCCCATATCACATTGAAAATACATGTTTAGTTTGGTGCCCACTACGACCTGTAGGCCTCTTGTAGTAGGACTGTTCCCCAGGTGTCCATTTCCCATGTGTGTTTTGGTTTATTTTTCCCCAGATGGATTAGTTTGCATTTTCCCAAACAGGATCTCAATTTCTTTTTATTTTCTGCTAAGCTTTCTAGTCTCCCTTGCCTTAGTTCTCTAACCTCACTGTTCTTTTCACCTCTTTTAAATTTAGTACTATCCAGTGTGCATTTTTTAGTGTTTCAGCAGTGTGCTGTATACTGCCTCTTCCAGATCCCTAATGAAGATTTAAATAAAACTGCTCCAAATGCTAAGTCTTACAGTATCTCTTCAGTCACCTCTCACACACCACACCATACACTATCATTTTCCTTCTGTTTACAGGCCACTCACTGATTTCAGTCTTCATGGCAGTGATTTTATCTAAGTCAATTTTAGTCTGGAGTTAAGATTCTTTGAGGCACTTTATCCAAAACTATATTAAAATCCAAATACATCTACCACATTCCCCTTGTGCATCCTGGTCACTTTAATCACATAAATAATCCCATTGACTTCACACAGGCTACTCAAAAGAAAACTGGTTTTCAGCCTAACTTTGTGATTACATCAGAAGAAGCACATCATATGGCAATGTGTGGTCAGCACTTGACCCCTGTTGAGTACCGACTGAACCTGTTGACAATGGGGAATCCAATTTCAATGCTCTTTTATCCAATACATAAGTGATAACTTTCTTCACCCAAAGAGGAAGGACATTTACTTACCTGTAATGCTGTATTGTGCACAACCCTTGCTCTCACCATTGGGACCGATTGTCTTTCCACCTTCTTCTTGAGTAATTTAATGGATCAAGCCTTTTGTTTTTCTTGTTATTAACCATTTGCCACAGCAGGAATATCACCATCCACTCTTATCCAGCTCAAACACTGCCCCCTGTGAGTGAATAGTTGAATTAAAGAAGCAGCCATGAGAATACTAGCCCTGTACAACCATCCTTCCCACCAACAGCTTTTGAAGGACAGCAAGAGTGAGGCTTCTGGAGCTTGTTCCTCTCACCTCTTCAGTGACAGAACCAACAGAGCTGCAGCTAATGCTTGGAATTCCCCTATCAGAAAAGAAAAATACTCACTGATTATTTAAAACCAAATCAACAGCAGAGGTGGGGAAGTGGCTGAGTCTAAGTGCTACTACTCTGTGATGTCACTCTCTGAAAATCTGGCCCTCTGCAGTACCTCCAAGTCAGGCTCACAGACTTCAGAAGCAATGTGTCTGGTGGGAAAGGTAGCTCTAAGGTGAAAGGTCTGCTTAGGGACCCTTATATGCAAACTAGTCCTAGAAGCATCCTGGTCCTGCAGTGCCTACCTCTAAGCTAGGAAGAAAAATAAAGGCAGTATGGGAAATGTATTAGAAGTGGCACTGCTAACCATGAAAGGGCTGGAGTTATTCTGTGAAGGGGAGTGCCCGCTGGGCCTGTGAGATGTGCAGGGCTAGCTCTAAGCACAAGTAATACAGGTGACTTTTCAGAACCCTCTGCTTTTAAGGGCCCTGCATTACCTCAGCTACCTCTGATTGCTCCACAACCTAGTGAGCATCGGTTACCCAGTTTCTTGCAGGCATCACAGAAGAAGTGGATACTAATCAGGACTTTCAAGAAAAAGAGAGTAGCCTCAGGAGTACCTGGAGAATTGCTTACAGAGATACTGAGATATTTGTGTGAGAAGCTAAAAAGTGGGCAAACAAGAGAGCCATTATTGACTTAGTGGGGAAGGCAACTTGGCAAGAGAAAAGAGTGGCCAAGCTAGGGGGAGAGAGGGATATGAAAGAGAGGGAGCCAGCAGGGCCAGCCCACAACATTTTGGTACCTGAGGCAGGGAGCTCAAATGACATCCCCATGCCCCCTTGCTTGGGCCAAAACTTTGAAACTCTGGGTCCTAGTGGCACCCCCCAGTCTGACATCTGAGGCAGCCAACTCAGTTTGCCTCATGGTAAGGCCAGCCCTGGGAGCCAGTGGGGATTCAAAGATGGGAGTGATATGGTCAGAGCTACTGAAATGGAAGACGAATTTAGGGCTGGTCTACACTACGGGGTAAAATCGATTTGAGATACGCAATTTCAGCTACGTGAATAACGTAGCTGAAGTCAAATATCTAAAATCAATTTACTCACCCGTCCTCACCGCGCGGGATCGATGTCTGCGGCTCGCCATGTCGATTCCGGAACTCCGTTGGGGTTGGTGGAGTTCCGGAATCGATATAAGCGCGCTCAGGGATCGATATATCCCGTCTAGATTAGACGCGATATATCGATCCCCAAGCAATCGATTTTAATGCGCCGATACGGCGCGTAGTCTAGACGTGGCCTTAGGAGCTGTTTTTTGACTGGATTGGAGGTGCTGGGGAGACCATAGAGAAGGAAGTTACAATAATTAAGATGGGAGATGTGGGCTTGAACAAAGTTTTCCCTGGACAGAAATGTCAGATTTTAACTGTTTTGGGGAAGAATTAGTGGCAAGATTTGGATGCAGACTGAATGCTTGGGGTAAGAGAAAGGACAGAATCAAAGATGTCATCCAAATTATGAGCCTGAATGACTAGAAGTATGGTGGTGGTGTCAGAGAAAGCAAGGGAGTGGGGAAGCTTTGAGAGGGAAGATAAGGAGTTCAGTTTCAGGCATGTTACATTTAGGATGAGAGACATATCCAGGAAGAGTTGTCAGACAGAAAGAATGAGGTGCAGAATTAGGTGGAGGGAGACTAGTCATGAACAGAAAGGAAGATCTGTAAGCCATCAGCATAAGAATGGTAGTGTGAACAGAAGAGAATTACCCACAGTGAGAATGCAAAGAGAGACAAGGCTAGAGTCCGGTGGGACTCCTTGAAGAATGCTATAAGACTTGTTAAAACATTAATACCAGAAAACACCCCTCCAGGACCTGGTGGTTCTTCTGAAAATGCAAGCATTCATTTGCTGGTTCTCAGATATCATTGCAGGAAGTCCAGCTTTTAGAAGGTGGAAAGCCTTCTTACTAGACCACATAAAATGGTGATCTACCAAGAATCAAAGCATTCTCTTACCAATAATACTTTTAAATGTTCATTAGTTAAATCAGCATTTGCCATCAGGCAGCAACTCATTATTCACAGAACAACGGAAAGCAGTGTAACATTTTGGCAAGGTTTCAGTCTGCATACTTTTGTTAGCTCTTGCATTGGAACAGCAGGGAAAAGGTGTAAAGAGTCATGGACAATTCTTAAATCACTGGCTTCAGCAAAGAGGGCCATCCTCCAAACTCAAATAACAGAGCACTTCCCTCCAGAGCACTACAGATCCAGATTCCTACCTAACCATACTGCTGTCTTTTTTCCTATACCTTGACAATCATATTTATGAACAACCCTACAAAAACCAAACAAATATGTACCCAAAATACAAGAAATACAATGATTAGTAAAACAATTTTAGATTCAAGTTATTTTTAAGGTGACATTTCACGGGGGAAGGGGATATGTTTTCACCAATGTATATGAAAAATATCTAGATTGTGTCCTTTTATGTAGGATATGTGGAAAAAATTAGAATATGTACATATTATGTCCAATTTTCTATAATATTGAAGTAAAACTCATATTAAAATCAACATATTTTTCCCTGAATAAGTACAGCAGGATCAAGTCCTATTTTAGCTAAAGAATTGCACAAATGCTTGTCTGCATACAGGCAATTGCAAGTCTAAGTACTGAACTGAATCCGGTCAAGACAAAGAGACCAAAGGAGACAAACATCTCATTGCATTCTCTCCTGAGGGAAACTGCCTGATCTTTGATAAAAGGAACCTTACTACAGACCATGCTGGCTAGTTTAAAGTGTTGCCTCTCCTTGCATTCATTCATGGCAGTATTTCAAACTCTTGGTTTGGGAAAAGCAACTTAACTTTTTGGCTGAAAATCCTGGGTCAAATTCAGCCCTGCTGTAAGAAGCTGCAATTCCACTAACTTTATTGGCCTTATGCCTGCTTTCATCGGGTCTGAATTTGGCCCTGAGTCCAAATATTCACCTTGGCTTTAAATGTTTCATAGTAAAGACTTTTAAACTTGGTGCTAGACCTACTTTTTATTGGTATTTTTCACTTTCTGTTTCTAAAGCTTAGCAAGCGTACTGATAAACTGATGTGCTGTGAGTTATTTGGCAAGTCCTTTTATTTGCCTAGTGTGGTGGCGAGCTCCATTTTCATTGTCACTTGCAGGTGCCAACAATAACTACTGGAATTCTTTTACGGAGGGCTCCTTATAAAGAGAAGTAATCCAGGGCTGAGTTATTAAAAAATAAATGCCTAAAGTTAGGCATGTAAATAAGGGTATTTCTACACAGCCCATGGCAGCAAGCCTCCCACCCCAGGTCAACAGATTGGCATTAGTGCTCTAATAATAGCTGTATAGACTGTGCTTTGAATTTCCATCTGTGAAGCCCACCCCCTCCTTAGGCCTGATTTTCAAAAGTGCTGAGCACAATGCAATTCCCGTTAAAGTCAATCAGGCCATTTATTTAGATGCCTAGAGAGGTACTATTTTAAAAAATATTGGCCCAGTGTCATATGGAAAAAATAAAGAATCAGCATTATGTAAATGTGCAGTGAAATTTTAAAATGTACATTGAGGTCCTGACCTTCACTGCTCAAAGCTTTGTGTAGTCATGTGCAATGCGGCTATCAGGCCAGAAAGGTAGCATTTTACTGCTATGTTGCACACACTGTGCGCAGGTGCAAGGATGTGGAGAATCAGGACCTGCCTTTTTCAGAACACATATGCTGAATATTAGACAAACATTGATCTACCAACGAGTGCTCCATTGCCCCTCATGTGCAAAGACTTAAAAATTTTAATAAGCAACAGTGTATTATCCTCATTCTACTGATGGGGAACCAAAACACAGAGATATTAAGGGATTCACCTAAGTCACATAGGCAGTCTGTGACATAACAGAAAACTGAACCTGGATTTCTAAAGTCCAGGTTAGTACCCTAACCACTGGCCTATCTTTCCTCATCCTTCACCTGCCTGTTGAATTCCAATTAATGACACTGGAAACTATGCACATATGTGAAGAAAGGCATAAACTTCATTCTTGTGTGGACTGGAAAAGAAATTTTTATCCTTCCAACAACATATGTCAAGTAATAACAATGAGCGGGGAGAGCATTTCTGGCATTTGATGAGAAAACTGGAAGAGCCTTAAGCCATCTATTTACCGCCTCCAGAAAATGAACAACCTGAAACTCATTATAAACCATGAAAATATACAGATTTTATGTATGGAAAATGTAAAACTGAATGACACATTGCCTGGGATATGGGGTTCTGTTTACAGCAATGGATCTAAATTCTGCTCTCAGTAACCCCACTGATGTCACTGGGTTTGCAGAGATGTAAATGAATGATAAAACCATAAAAGTAAAAGCTATTGGTTTATCCAACCCTTCTGCCTGCCAATGCCAAATATTTTCTTGCTATGCTTCACTCTGATAAATCTCACTGTCAAAAAGCTTTTTTCCTGTTATTCATCCTAAATATTTCCTTTCTTAAGGCTGGTCTACAGTTTTCCTACTGCTATATATTTATGTAAATAAACGATATCAATATAAGTACAGGATAACTGAGTCCATACTAGGGAGTTGTATCTGTTTCTAAACTGATATGGTGGTACAAAAACTGTGCATGGACCAGCCCTTACGTTCATCTGTTAGTTCTAGCTAGACTGCCCTGTGTATCACACTAAATTTCTCTTCCTACATATTCAAATATTTATGGATTCTTATGCACACACACTCCTACACACAGTCATTGTCCAGGCAAGCTACATACACTTAGCTCTTTTAATCTGTCTTCATGCATCAATTCCTTCAGACTCTTAATACTTTTTCTTGCTGTTCTCCATAGCCCCTCCAGTTTGTCAATACCTTTCCAGTAAGGAGATGGCAAAGAAATGAGTTCAGTCTTCTAGGTGTGATCACACCAGAACCAGTTCAGGGAGGATAACTTGATTCTCCATATTCTATTAGGTTTGTAATTTCCTTTCACTAGTCTTGGCTATCACTTTTTACTACATTTTTAATAAAAGAAAGGAAAACTGAAGGTAATAAAATGCTTGTGTATCCACTTGAGGCTCTTTACTATTTGCTATTCAAGGGAAAATTATAAAAATGTTTATTTAACTATTTTGTAGTAGCTAAAATTGGTCTTTGCTTTTTATCTTAACTTTGGGCTGTATCATGCCACTGATATTTAAGACAGACACTTAAAAGTAAGTGGTGAATTACAGTCCTGTGTTTTTTAATGACTAAAATAGTCTTACTGAAAGCACTCTATTTTACTCTAACAGAGCAGACACTGTGATTTGAAAATTATCCTTCCTCACCCTCTTCAGTTATATCAAATGGGTGAGAGAGAAAGATCAATAAATACAGGCTATAAAGCCATATCCAAAAAGATTCTATGCATCCTTAATGATCAGTACAGTCAATAGGAGCTACTGGCAAACCTGCATGGCATAGGACAGAGCCATTATTTAGGAGCTACACATTACTCTGGAGAACCATATTCATCCTGTGATATTCACGTAAAATCTTTGACACTGGCCCTTAAACATTTTGCTTAATGTTACATGAGGTATCATGAACTGCCAAATAAGAACATAAGAATGGCTGTACTGGGTCAGACCAAAGGTCCATCCAGCCCAGTATCCTTGTCTACCTATGGTGGCCAGTGTCATGCGTCCCAGAGGGAGTGAACCTAACAGGTGATGATCAAGTGATCTCTCTCCTGCCATCCATCACCACCCTCTGACAAACAGAGGCTAGGGACACCATTCCTTACCCATCCTGGCTAATAGCCATTAACGGACTTAACCT
>NC_133771.1:99921971-99925920 GCF_003597395.2 Chelonoidis abingdonii
TGTTTGAAGTCTGGTCCGAAGTTTTTTTGCTGCAGGATGGCACCTTAAGGTCTTGCTATAGTGTGGCCAGGGAGGTTGAAGTGCTGTCCTACAGGTTTTTTATATTGCCATTCCTAATATCTGATTGTGTCCATTTATCCCTTTCCGTTAGAGACTGTCCAGTTTGGCCGATGTACATAGCAGAGGGCATTGCTGGCATATGATGGCGTATATTACATTGGTGGATGTGCAGCGTGAATGAACCAGCGATGGTGTGGCTGATCTGGTTAGGTCCTGTGGATTGTGTCGCCGTGTGTAGATATGTGGGCAGAGTTGCATCGGGGTTTTGTGCATGGATTGGTTCCTGAGCTAGAGCTACTATGGTGCGGTGTGCAGTTGCTGGTGAGAATACGTTTCAGGTTGGCAGGTTGTCTGTGGGCAAGGATTGGCCTGCCACCCAAGGCCTGTGAAAGTGTGGGATCATTGTCTAGGATGGGTTATAGATCCCTGATGATGCGTTGGAGGGGTTTTAGCTGGGGGGTTTGCTTTATGGTCTTGAAGTAGAAATTAGTTACCAGGAGGTAATGTGTCTCAATTAGCACCCCTTTAACCAAGAAGGAGTTGTCACCCTCCCTAGTCAGTCAGCCAGGTAATGCAAGGTTCTATTGTCTATACTTGCCACATCACAGAACAGTCAATGGAAAACCATCAGAGAAAATGACAAACAATCAAAACCACTTAAAGGTAGAAAAAAAACTCTGCATCCAGGTCAGGGTTTGCCCTGCCTGTGAATGGAAACAAAGGACTTTCTTCACTAAAACACAGTGTGGGGAAAGACGCTTTGGATCCATTCACTGTGAAAACCATTAAAGGGCAGGGGACTTTTATGAATATTTGGATCCTGATTATTGAGAAACCAGCCAGCTCTGCAAAGTACTGAACATTGGGGGAAATCTACTTTATTATATTGGATAGGTAACTATGGATAAATGTATATTCAGCTTCCTGTTTTATATTGTAAACACTTGTTCCCTCACCCCCACTCTCTCTTGTTTCTAGTTCAATCTTTATTCTTAAACAAACCTACTTCTGTTTTATTACAAGTGCTCACAAGTGCTGTAAGGTTTACAAGAGTGGTGGTTCAAGGACAAACTGGTAAATTGGGGTACACTGCACTTTTGGGGGCAGAGAATCTGGAATTTCTGGGAGTAGCCAATATCAGGGGCTGGATATCACTGCAGAATGATTCAAAGGGATTTGGGGATTGGGATGCACCTACTGTTAACCTGCCTGGCAAAGGAAGGGCTGGCATAAGCCCAGGGGAGAGTGGCAGAAGAGATGACAGTGTTAGGGAGAAGACACCTTCTACCCCACAAAAGACTCCTCCTTGTTAGAGATGGGGGTAAGAAGATGACTGAGGGCAGGTCTACACTTAAACTGCTGCATTGGTGCAGGTCCACCGATGCAGATGCGCCGCTGTAGCACACGTGAAGATGCTCTAGGCCGACAGGAGAACTTCTCCCATCGGCATAGTTAATTCCCCTCCCCAAGAGGCAATAGCTGTGTCGACGGGAGAAGCTCTCCTGTTGATGTATTCTTGTCTGTACAGGGGGAAAGGTTGGTGTAGCTGCATCGCTCAGGGGGTGCTGATGCAGTTGATGATGCAGTGAGGATCATGCACTAGCTCTTGCCTCTGAAGACATATTTAAGCTTGGCTGTGGTCACATGTGGAAATTTAAAAGGACTCACATGGGATGCTTTTTGGCAAACATTTCTTCATTTTTACAGATGCTTTTAAAATAAAGGAACACATTCCTTTTAATACAGTACATTCTTATGCCTGTAAAATTCATGACTATTCTGATTAAATGCTTTTAGGTGTCTTTAACTAGTGACAGGGCCAGTGCAACCCATTAGGTGACCTAGGCAGTCGCCTAGGGCGCTAGCATTTGGGGGGTGTCATAAACAGATACCTAAGGGTTAATGTTTCTTTTACCTGTAAAGGTTTAACAAAGGGAACCAAACACCTGACCAGAGGACCAATCAGAAAACATTTGCCGCGTGGTCCCCACACAAAAATGCTCTAAGTGCATTAAGTAGGCGGACTGCATCCACAGTATTGAGGCTAGCGTCGACTTCTGGAGCATTCACTGTGGGTAGCTGTGAGTAGCTATCCACAGTTCCCACAGTCTCTGCTGACCATTGGAATTCTGGGTTGCGATCCCAATGCCCGATGGGGCCAAAAATGGTGTCATGGGTAGTCCGGGGTACATGATGTCAGGCCCCCTCTCCCCCCTCCTCCATGAAAGCAAAGGCAGATAATGGTTTCACGCCTTTTTCCTGGGTTACCTGAGTAGTGCCATACCAAAGCAAGCATGGAGCCCGCTTAGCCACTGTCACTGTATGTCTCCTGGGTGCTGGCAGACATGGATTGCATTGCTACCAGCAGCAGCTAGTTTGCCTTTTGGCAGCAGACAGTGCATTGTGATGGTAGCTGTCGTCGTACTCCTGGGTGCTCTTTAGCCGACCTTGGTGAGGTTGGTCAGTGGCACCTGGGCAGACATGGGAGTGACTCAGCCAAGTCATTCCCGTCTTCTGCCAGCACCAGGAAGATGACGATGGCTAGCAGTCCGTACTCCATCGTCTTCTGGAAAGGAGCCAGGAGATAATGATGGCTAGCAATCGTAATGCAGCATCTTCTGCGAGCACCAGGAGAGGATGGCTAGCAGCCATACTGCCACATTGCTGCTAGCCTAAGATGGTAAAGATCGATGGAGTGGATCAAACAGAAAATTGACTCAATTTGTTTTTTGAAATCAATGGCCTGCTAAACCAGGGTTTTGAGTTCAATCCTTGAGGGGGCCATTCTGTGTGACAGTTATTTGTGTTTCTCCTTGATGCAATGCCACCCCTTTTGTTGATTTTAATTCCCTGTAAGCCATATTATCAGTCGTCCCTCCCTCCATCAGGGCAACAGCAGGCAATTGTTTTTGTGCCTTTTTTTCAGTGCAGACCAGAAGCTGCAAAAGCAAAACAGGCGAGGAGGTGACGGCTGTGCAGTGATGAGAACAGATGAGGACATAGACATGACATAGACTTCTTAACAAAGTACAGGCAGGCAATGTGCCCCAGCGCAATGTGCACAGCATGCTGATGAGCTCTGCATGGTCACCTATGCTGATCAGCTCGCCACGCTGGCCAAATAAGAAATGAAATTCAAAAGTTCGGGGCCTGTTTCCTGTCTACCTGGCCAGTGTATCTGAGTCGAGAGTGCTGTCCAGAGTGGTTACAATGGAGCACTCTGGGATAGCTCCTGGAGGCCAATACCATCGAATTGTGTCCACCACTACCCCAAATTTTCACCCGGCAAGGCCTATTTCAGCGCTAATCCCTCATCGGAGGTGGAGTAAAAGAAATTGATTTAAAGAGAGCCTTTAAGTTGAAAAAAGAGCTTCGTCATGTGAAGGTCCAGGCTTAAATCGAGGTAACGCTGCTAAATATGACCTAAAATCATAGTATCAAGTATCAGAGGGGTACCCGTGTTAGTCTGAATCTGTAAAAGCACCGCAGAGAATCCTGTGGCACCTTCTTAGACTAACAGACGTTTTGAGCATGAGCTTTTCGTGGTGAATACCCACTTCGTCAGATGAATTGTAGCGGAAATTGCCAGGGGCAGGTATATATATGCTAGCAAGCAAGCTAGAGATAATGAGGTTAGTTCAATCAGGAGGATGAGCCCCTGTTCTAAGCAGTTGAGGTTGTAAAACCAAGGGAGGAGAAACTGGTTCTGTAGTTGGCAAGCCATTCACAGTCTTTGTTCAACCCTGAGCTGATGGTGTCAAATTTGCAGATGAATTGAAGCTCAGCGGTTTCTCTTGGAAGTCTGGTCCTGAAGCTTTTTTGCTGCAGGAGGGCCACCTTAAGGTCTGCTATAGTGTGGCCAGGGAGGTTGAAGTGCTCTCTACAGTTT
>NC_133771.1:99925945-99984230 GCF_003597395.2 Chelonoidis abingdonii
ATAAACTGTATAAAAACAATTTCTAAAAAACCATCTTCTTTAAATTTGACCTAATTTCATAGTGTAGACATACCCTAAGACTTGTTATTTTGTGTTTTTAAAGAGAATACATACAAAAATAAAGGACCTTTTTCATTTCCCATGGCAAATAGCTTTTATTTCTGTCATAATTGCCCTCAGACACTGTAAATTGTCAATCAAACATAAAGTTGTAAACCCATTGCTCATTTTAGATTAACAAATTCTACTTTCAAAAGCTGTGAAGATTGTTGTAGGTCTATATGCTAATCTCACCATCTCATCCCAGCAGTTGTAGCAATGTAACACAGTGTATTTGGACTGGTGTTGGGCCTTCTCCAGTCCCTGTATCTCAACAGGCTGCTGAGCAAACTGCCTCTCCGAAGGGTGTCCAATCAGGTCAATCCAGACAAGCTGTCACACTTTGAAAAATGAAATAAGTTTATTGGCTATATTCTGCCTCAGCTGTGCACGCATAGCTCCCATTCAGCTTCTTGTGCATATCAGAGCAGAATTTGTCTCTGTAAGATAAGGATTCTAAGTCTTCAACAAGTCTTTTTGGAGACCCCATAAAAATGTCTCCTCATGAAACTACATAAAAATATTTGGCAGGTAACAGGCTCGCCTTTTGAGAATGCAGGCCCTGACTTCTCTATTGGTTTCCCTACTATTAACACACTGTCAGCCCATTGGCTTTCTGTGTTTGGGGGGGTTGGTTAGTTTGTTTGATTCCCTCCCCCTTTTATCTGTTCCACTTTTTATAACTAATTAATAGCTATTGGAGCAAAGCTTTGAATTTGGGTCTCCCACATCCTAAGTAAATGCCAGAACTACCAGGCTGTAGAGGGGCAGAGGAAAGCTCTCCTGCACATGCGCATTCTCTCACTCTGTGTCTGCCCACTCTGTTCAGCAAGTTCCCAGGACCAAGCACCAAGAGGAACTGGGAAAAGACAATATGGCTGTCTGTACCCCTTGGAAAGTTTGTTTTTTAGGTAGCTGAAGCAAGACATCCATTTCCCTTCCCTCTCCCTCACCTTTTTTGTTTAAAAAACAGATAGAAGAACTCCCTGTTCCTGGGGCCAGAGTTGGGAAACACTGGAGCAGGAGTATTTATGACTAAAGTGTCAGGGTGCAGTATTTTCTTTCTCTTTGCCCCTCCACACTTCCACCCCCCTTCCTATTATCTGTAGCTATGGTCGGGGCATGGATAAATTACAACCATACAAGTGTAAAGGGTAATGCTCAAATTGCTGTAAATGTTTAGAAATATAAACTAATCCATTGTTAATTTAAGGCTCTGCAACACTTCATTTCCAAGCTTTTAAAACGTTTTTAAAGGTGTAGAATTTTTGTTAAAAGTGCCTGTTGTGTGGGAGTGGGGGCTGGGTTTGGGGGATTTTGTTTGTTTTAGTGTTACTAGGACTCCAAAGAAACAAATTTTCCAACTTAATCTTTTTAAGCATTTTTGTTTGCGAATAGGCAGCTGTATAGCCATTGCTGGCTGTTACATTGTTATGTAATTGTTAAGATGTTGTTTATATAAAAAAAATTAAGCATGAAGAACACATTTGACATTAATGCTGATGTAATCTCTTCACTAGTTTTCCATTCTAGTCCAATATGTGTTAATGCAATTATGATAAGTGTTGTTGGCAAAAGAGCTACCTTGACATTGCAAAATAAATAATTCTTGAATAAGTAAGGTACACTTTTGTACATCAATGCAACTTTTCCACTAGGAAACAGTACCCTGGGAAGATAATATTTTGCTGCCTTTCAAAATAATGCTCATCAATGTACATTTACTATGTGGAAACCACATAAAAGTAAAAGGTCTGAGCAGTAAATCTTTAACAACAGAGATGAAGCTAGTTTTTTAACTGAGAAAAGTGGTGATTAGTGTCTTAAAATTTCTCACCCCCAGACCTAAAAGAAACAGAAGGAGCAATTAACAGGCACACATTGTTAAGCAATGCATTGTACAGATGGAGCTGTTTATAATATAATTCCTTGATCTGCACCCTCTCTAGGGACTGGGTTCTGCAGTTCTTACTCAGACTAACTGATTGACTCCCATGCCCTGAATAAGGACTGCAGGATCTAACTGTCAAAGAGACACGGTTATGTTGGAATGGCAGGCCTAAAACAACACTCTACCCGCTTTGCTTTGCTTTGGTAGCATAACAGTGCATGTCATGATGACCTGTGTCGGCTCCATTCTTTCCAGCAGGCAGGGTAACGAAATGTACAAGAATTCTGCCCTTGGACGCTGCTAGCAGAGTGTGGAGTTCTTTGTACATTTCAATATCCTGCCTGCTCACAATGACTTGGGGGACTGATAAAGCAGAGGGATGGCGTGATGAGCACAAGGGTGCTTATGTCATGCCAGTGTACACATATCTGCGGAAGCAAACAAAACCAGCTCTTTAGATTTGCTCTTGGCAGGTCGCCCAGCGAGGTAGTTGTCATTTTAACAAGCTGCAATGCAATTTGGGAAACCGATACACTTTCTCTCAAGGAGCTGTTAGATGTTTTACATGTGATTTTCCTAAAGGCTGGTTTAAAGCATGGACTTTATTCTTAAAGGAGCATTTAAAGTTAATTCTTTAAATCTATCCTATTTTAAATTTGGGTAAATCCATTTAAATGGTGACAGAATGAGTGACTTGCTAAATAGCCTGGACAACAGCAATACATTTTTTGAATTAATTGCAGACAAAATACCATCTGATCCAGAAGCCCCATGAACAGTAAATAGAACTAATCAGCACCGAAAAATAAAAAGGCATTCATCCAGATTTCCACAGAAGCAGCAGAATAAAGTTTTTCCATAGAAATTTTAAAAAACACAATAGGGACCTATTATTAATACAGCAAATGTGTAAATCCAGAAACATTGACCAATTAAATTTTTAAAAATGTACAAAATTCTGGGGCACAGTGGAAACACACACTCACCCCCATAAACCAAGTTTGTATTTCCTCAAGCACCTGAAGCAGCTACAAGAGTGTCTAACAATAGTAGTCTCATTTATTTGGAGGGAGACTTCAGCTCGATTAACGTTTGTGCCGTTCTTAAAGTGCTCTCACTCCTACGAACCATTATTTTCTTTGTGGGTGTTTCAGAGAGATTTAAAATGCATAAAAGCATATGCCTGCAGGTCTACATATATCACATTCAAACTGTCAGAGCTCTGTAAAGGAAAAAAAACAGTCTGGAAAACTGCACGTTGGAGAAGAAACGCCCAGCGTTGTCCAAGATTTCTAAATCGCCTCCTTCAATTGAGCTCAGACAGTCTCCACGCGTTACCCTTCCTACTATTTCAGTTTTCCTGAAAGGCCCTCATACCTTTCTGTCTGCTTCCTTAAATCAACCCATTGTAGAGAATTTTTTTTTTTAAATCCCTGAGAACTGCAATTTGTTTTTCCTGTGGGTGCTTGCCTCTCTTGTGTCGAACATTAGCATGAAAAAGATGCCCCTGTAGGGCAACGAAGTATGAAATAACGCAGCTCTTTTACACAATAGCAATATCCACATGGAAGACTAACACACACCATGTCACTAGATACAATAACACATATTGGAAATGTCCGTAAAAAATTAGCTGTGGCTGGTTTCTCTTTCAGTGTATTCCCCTCTCTCTCGCTCTCTCTCTCGCTCTCACACACACACACACACTTTCTCCCCTGCAGGAGGAGGGGGGAATAGCTGAATAGGGAAATTAGTCGTTTGTAGAGTTATACATTAAATAAGACTGAACATGAAGTCCAAGCAAACCCGGGTGGTTATTTTGCTTGGTTAAAAACTACAGGAACTAGGTCTAATTAACTAATAATTACAGTATACACTTTCGAATGGAAATCCTCCAACAATGTCCTCTGGTCTATTCACACATCCTTAAATACAGCTGGCGGGTATGATTTGCTTCAGTGTTTCTTCCTTTCGTTGGATATATTCCCCACCCGCTCCAGATCTTAAAATAAAATAATAATAATAATAATAATAATAATAATATAAAAAAACAGAAAAGCAAAGAGCACTCTTCTAAAAAGAAATGGGGCAATGTGTTCTGATTTAAAGATTCACAAACCTTCTTCAGCATAGCTTCTCTTTAGAATGATCGGTAAGTGTGTAGGTGCTGGAACTTTATATTCCAGGGAAATCAAGCTTCTATTTTTTTAATTAGAAAAACAGTTTATTGTTAAATGTTTTAATTTTGTTTTTAATTTGAAAAAGCACTTTGGTGTAACAGAACATTTCGCAATTACTCGGCTCTTTTTTTCTTTGTTTCATCCTTCGTAGTCTTTTTAAGACGCTTGGAGGGGTGCGGAAGAAATTACTACATTTTCTAGATTATCACTGGTGATACTTTAACTTTAAACAAAACCAAATGACTGTTTTTTCAATCTGTTTATTCCATTGGATATTTTAACCTACTGTTATTCTTATGCTTTAAAATAAACAGACAGAGGTAAACAAACATAAAATCAATATATCGATTTTGCCCTTCACCAATAACTCAGCTTAACGTCTGGACTCAGACTCTAGTGAATAGCTTGTGTATATTTGTTTAACTTAAGCGCCAGTTAATTCTTTTAGCCTGGTCAGTACATTTGCTCCAGCTTTCAGGGAAAGCAAGATCGAAGCTCAACAAACTCTGGTATTGTCCCTGTCTGTGGTTTCCAGTCTTATCACACAACTCCGCCAAGAAGCGATGTGCTTAAAACTATCCCGATCTCTGAGGAGCCCTGACCAGGTGAAAACCAGGTGGGGAGTTGTTACAGTATAGCGGGAGCTCGCCACACCCTGCAAGCCCCCCCCCCCCCCGCTCCCCGCCCCGTCCAGCCCCCGACACCGTGTAATTGGCGCAGGCTTACATTTCAAAGCCAGGATGACAAGTTTCAGATTTCTGTCCACGCGGGCAGCCAGCCCAGCCCCGCAGCCGCCGGGGGACGATGAGACAGTTTAACTCGCCAGCTGAACAGCCTCGACGCCCCTGAGCTTCGGCCACTTCTCTCTCTCGTTGCATCGCTTCACTCCTTCCCCCCCCCCCCGCCCACATCACTTTCATCTGCTCCCATCGGTTTCCCACTTCGCTTCCCCTCATCATCTTCTTACCTCTTTCCATCTCCTCTTTTCCTTTCCCTCTCCTCCCCGCCCTTAGAAAAAAGTCAACCCCTTCTCTCCACCCCTCGGGTTGCCAGGCTGGGCATAAGGCTATTTCTGTTTTAGCACTTCTATTTTCTTAAAGCGACTTCGTGTGTCCAATCCAAAGCGCAGGTCTAGTGCCCCTGGGGCTTCACGCAGGCAGCTTTTTGGCTGGCAACTGTCCACTACAAAACGGACACAAAAAGAGTTCAACCTGGCGGCGCTACAATCCCCAGCGTTGCTGTTTGGACCAGGTCTCCCTCCTGAAGAGAAAAAACGACTCGAAACAACGACTGTAGAACAATGATACTCAGGAAAACGGGGGGGGGGGGGAGAATAACCAAACTGTTAAAATACACTTGAAATTATGAAAAACAGATTTTCCAGTGGTATATTGTGTAATAAATCTATTCAAACCGCGTTTCCGGTATTTAGCAAACCCTGTCTCTCGTAAATCCACCGCCTCACAGCCTCCTCCAAATCCTTTTCAACACTTATTCCTGTCATCTTTGTCTCCCTAGTCCTTTAAAATGTCAGACACCCGACAAACACATTGGTCACTCAAGAAGCAGCTACTGGCCATCTCAACTCACCACCACAACGTCCTGGAAGGGAGGGGAAGGACGGGGGAGGCCCAGCCCAGGCTGAAATCTCCCCAGAGATGAAATAATCCCCAACACCAAGATCGAGCTTCCCACAATAAAAATTCCTCAGATCACAGCAGCCTAAAAGCAGCAGAGTCACACGGATTCAGGCAGGACCTGTGGCTGCATTTTTTAACCTTCCCTTCAAACTACCTGCAAAGGGAAAACATTCATTTGTGATTTTGGGCGAAAAGAAGGGTGAACTAATCCAGCATCACGTGCCACGGGGTGAGACGGATCATGCATCGGAATAGAAACACCGCTGAGCGGTGGGGGGGATCAAATCCTCTTTCCAGTGCGTAAATCGTGCCCGTGACCGAGCGAGCGGGGTCGGAGCGCTCTGGCTTTGGCTCTGGCCAGGGGACAGGGTAGCGCTCATTGCACTGAACGACGGGGCTGGCGGCCGCACACCTGGACAAAGCGAGACACTCTCAGTTACTGGCTGCACGGAGCAGCCCGCCTCAGGTTAGGCACGTGCCTCTGCGCAGCGCACCCCGCCCAGGCTGCCCGGACCCGCACCACCTGCCCCGCGCTCGCTGCACGACGAGCTTTCCCACGCTCCGCCGCCGCCGGACCGCCCCCCAGGCTCCAGCCAGGGCCGAGCCCGAACGGGGCGGGGCGAGGCTGTCACTCAATCGCCTTCTCCTCCAATGGGCGGAGCCTCACGCCCTAAGGGGCGAGGCTTCGGCTGGCGGTGGGCGGGGTCTGGGCGCTTGAGGCTGAGCGGCGGCGTGGGAAAGCGGCTTAGAGGGGCTGCGGGCTGCTGGTTGTGGAGGGGCTTCGCCGCGCTGCGGGCCACGCGTCGGTTCGGTGCACGCTCCCCGTCTGTGCCGCCGCCATGAAGCGGCCGTGCGAGGAAACTACCTCCGACAGCGACATGGACGAGACCATAGACGTGGGGAGCGAGAATAATTACTCGGGGTAAGAACCTAGATGCGGGGGCCCGGGGGGGCTGCTGCACCCCCAGGCTTGGAATGGTTCCCCTCACGTGCGGAGTTTGTCATTTGGTTCAATGGCTCTCAGCACCCGGGGCGAGGGGCTGGCACCCCGGGGCTCTGTGCTGGGGGAGGGGGGAAATGGATGCCGGCTAATGCCCGGGCAGGCGGGGTCACACACATGGGGGCTTGTGAGCTGGCAGTTCCAGCGTCCCGTTTCTCTGGGCTTTTTTTTTTTTTTTTTCTCAATGGGGGAGCTGTTCTGGTGTGGAGCATCCCGGCCCTTGGAGCCAGCCTCTGGTCAGTGGGGAGTTGTGGAAAGACTGGAGTTAGGGTTGTAGGTGATGGAAGAATTAAGAACCCTCCTGCGATCCCATGTTGTTCGGAGTAGTTTGCTTACCTGAGCCCAAACTGTCACCCTCCCATAGGTGGGTAGAAAGGGGCGGAGCTGAGGCCAAGGTAGGCTTCAAGCTGACAATAAAATGTAGTAGATTCTTTTCACTGCTGGTCTAATTATAAACACTAGAACAGTCCACCATATGGATAAAAGCGCTAATATTGAATTATAGAAATTAAATCAATTCAATGTGTTTGGTTTTGCTGTTGTGTGTTTTGAGGAATGACAGTCACCCTGTGATTTAGACCATGGTATTCTGTTTTAAGGATCTGTTTCACATTATATATACACACATTTAATAGCCGAATGATCAGTACATGTGAAGTCATGAAATTGTGCTACCAACATTCAAACATGAATTAATATCTCTGTTTAAAAAAAGACTAATCGAGTTCTACTAGGAATTTTAGTGCCCAGGCAGTTCAAGTTATAATTTAATCTAATTTGCATTCCCATAAATTTTTCCATGATTTATCTAAAGCTGTATATCACCTATGAGATTCAAAATTATTTCCAAGATTTTGGAACTTAAAAAAAAGAAAAATGCACTGTTTTAATTAATTAGTTATGATTACTTGTAAGGATTTGATTGAAATATAACAGATATATCCTGAAAAGTGATCAGTATAAGTAGTCTCAAATACCTCAGTACCTATCAGAAACTACTTTTGGAAAGTGATTATTCCAATCATGGAGCAAACACTACAAGCACTCTCTCGCTCCCTGCGAAGAATGAGGATGAAGTTTCCCAGAGTTTGCAGAGACAGGGCTGGATTTGAAAGTTGGAAGATACTGCCAATTTTGAGAAGCAGGTCTCAGTATCCATTTGTGTCTGCAGATATGTGAAAAATCTCTCTCTCTATGTATCTTTGAAAGACCATAATGGTTTCTGTTCACTCCTGACCGAATGAAATGTATAACACCTGGTAGTGGTGGTGGTAGATTTAAAAACAAACGTTTTAAACTTTTTTTCTGGAGCTGAACAAGGGAATGGAATTAGGACATATTTCTACTTACGTGAGTGGCCATTAGATAGTGTTGCAATAGGCACCAGTGTGAGAACCTAGACAGAGAGACAGGCTGTGGTTATGGCTGGTATTTTAAAGCACCTTTCATCACAAGTGTAATCCAAAGTGTATGAATTTATCATGTTTTCTTCATTGAATTTTTGTAGACTGAATATTATATACATGCATTTGTCATGGTGGAAGCCAAATCAACAGAGTTGGTACCATGATGTGTCTTGGGAGGGATACTCCTCTCAAAGTTATCTGCCAGCCACTTCAAACGCTGTGCAAGGGTAGGGAGAAAGAGAAACCTTGGTAAGAAGGAAAGACTTAACCGTGTTGTACAAAGCATCTCTTCCAAACATGTAGAACAACAGAGAAATAGCTGTGAATATTTAATGTGGTGACACTAGGTATTTACAAGGCAATAGTGTCATGTTATGCAACACCTGACTTACCTTTACTATTTCACAGGCAAAGTAGTGGTTCTGTGGTTCGATCAAATTCCCCAACAACAGCATCTCAGATTATGGCCAGAAAAAAAAGAAGAGGGGTATGGATTTTTTTTTTTAATTTCCCATGTAATATTTGCATGTGTCCTCTGATTTTTGTCCTTCATGGTTTTATAAACTCATTTTTGTTTTGTTTTTCGGGGATAGATTATAGAGAAAAGGCGCCGTGATCGTATAAATAACAGTTTATCTGAGTTGAGGCGGCTTGTGCCAACTGCTTTTGAAAAACAAGTAAGCTTTTTCTTATTTTATACCTGAGTCATCTGGCAGTGTTGGTTTTCTTATAAAGCTCATTAAAATAATATTGTATGTGTCCTGATCTGGCACAGAGCAGGCATTTCAACAAAATGCTTTGTTGTGGCAAAACTATTAAAAACATAATCCACCGTAAAGCTGAAAAACATTTCCACTCTTTGGCTTGTTTTTCCCTTAAGGGTCACAGTTTTCATGTTGTCTCTATTCTTTCGATGAATTCCAGCAGTGGTTTTGATAAAAAATGTGCTTTATTCCATATACTTAAAAAAAAAAAAAATTGTGGGCCAGTTACCCATCTGTCTAAATCTTCTAACAAAATCCCCCTTCCCCACCTCTTTAAATAGTTTTCTTGTAAACAAAATTCACAAATCCAGAATAATGTAATCAGTACTGTTTCCTAAAAAGTAAACAGATTGCCTAGGTTACTCAGTGTTTAAATGTCTAGTTAGTAGCTGCATATTGGATTGTAGGAATATGGTCCTGCTCCTAATGAAGTCAAAGGGATTTTCAAAGGCTTTCTTTCCATTGAAGACTTTCCCATTGATTCACCTTGACTTCAGTAGGCTATGGGTCAGGTCCTTAGGTTTTTGTCTGTATCGAACTTCCCAGCTAATAATGACTTACTTGTTTTGATAATTTCTTGCAATGTCAACATCCGTAAAACCCCGATATTCAGTAAAAAAAAAAAAAAAAAATGCTAGGGCATTTTAGAATAAAACCCATACTCAAAATATGGCAAAACTAGTTGCTAATTTAAATTAGTGTTTTCCAACAAGAGGGGGACAACTAAAATTTGAGAACAAAGCTCTTAGTAATTTAAATACATTTAAAACAAACAAACACAAACAATGAGCCAAATCCTGCAAGGTGCTGACTGCACTCAACTCCCATTGATTCTGGTGGGAGTTGAGAGTGCTTAGCTACTCCCAGGATTAGGCCTTATACTATTTCTGAACTAAACAAAAGCTAACACTTAAGCAATTGTGCACTTGTGCTATCTGCAATGTGCCTTTAATAGCTCATAGTCAGAACATTGCCATTTCATAGACTCTGGCAACATGGCATGACCAAGGCATTTTCAGCTAGGCAAAACAGACTAGAGGCAATTGTGTGTCCCATTTTATTGTTTACATCTTGAAAACCACATTTATACATTATAAAACAAGTCCTACAAAGTCCTTGGAAATTACCCAGCAACATACAGTTTTAAGCTATTAGTCACTCTCATTGAGACGGCTTGTATTCTAAAAAGATTAAGGTTGAGAAATGTACAGAAATTTATATTTCCATATAAAATTCTAACAAACAATAGTCACAAATTCACCAAATTTTGGTATACTGTGATGTTGAGCATATTAACTTAGTAAGAAAAAAAATAAGTGGAAAAAGTAGCATATAGTGGGTTC
The DNA here is from genome assembly GCF_003597395.2 of Chelonoidis abingdonii. Taxonomy (NCBI): domain Eukaryota; kingdom Metazoa; phylum Chordata; order Testudines; family Testudinidae; genus Chelonoidis; species Chelonoidis abingdonii. The sequence goes on from NC_133771.1 coordinate 99,936,269, forward strand.
TTAAAGTTTTTCCATGATATATTAACCACAAAACTTAAGTTTTTAGTATTCTTCTTGACGTTCAGATCACTGCAATTGCTGTACTTGTAAAGAGTCAGTAGTCTTAGTTTAACAACAACAAAATCAAAATCTCTATTCGTTAGAGATTCAGTTGTAGAGTTTTGTAGGTCATAAAACTTAGTTGCAGAGAAATAAACTTTTGATTTCATTTCTACCATATGACCTCAGTGAAATCAGTGGATTTTTTATACCTGCTGAAGTCAGTGAGGTTGTATGGATATAATGGAGAGAAGAATTGGCTCATGGAGCCAGTTTCTCAAGTGGCATAAATCAACATAGCTCTGTCGTAGCTCTACTGATTTATGCCAGTTGAGGATCTGACCCATAATATTTAAAGGAGAGTGTAGTTCTTTAGGCATCCTCCAGATGTGTAAGGAAATGCTAATAGCCACAAGAAAATTAATTCTGTTTGTAGATAAATTTATGAATAATCTCAGTATTGTAAAACTTAAAGTTTATATTTTCCCAATATTTACAAGCCTGTGAACCAGCATAGCCAAGTCCCATGGGCACAGCAAATTGTGCTCTCTGTTAACAGTGATGGTCTTTCCTTTTCCTGTAAGCAAGGCCTCTTCCTAATTCAGAAAATTTTGGACAATGTATGTGTATACGGAGAAATAATCATGTTTCAATAAAGGATGAGAATAGAATTTTTATCATCCAAATGACTGATCAAAAAATTGTTGGGTCTTAAAAAAAGTCTGTAATTCCTGGATTCTCTTTTGTAGGTGTACACAGTGACACCTACTGGTAAAAGTGGAAAACAATGCTGTGATAGGCTCCCATCAATAATTGCACATTGCTTGCCGTTTGTTATATTTCTATGCCTTTGTGGGAACAAACCTCTGAAGAGCCACCTACTTAATCCATTGCATAACAGTGTAATATGTGACATGTCTGCACTGACTTTAGTCCACAGATACATTAGGCCAATCCCCTTGTCAAGCAATTCTATTTATGCATCTTTAATAATGATCCCTTCTGTCGCATAAATAGACTATGAACCCCCTAAACTGTAATTTTTTTTTGGTGGTATCACTATTTCTTTACTAATGTGTTAGACACATACACATTGCTAGACGTGATATGGTATTTGTCTTTAAATAAAGTCTGGGATGCAGATGCTCGGTGAAAGCATTAAGCTGAGCATGTTCTAATGGTAGGGAAAATTGAAACCATAAGACTGAACTCAAAGGAAAGTATACCAAATTAAAGCTTACAGTACTTGTAAGCCTCTATTTATTTGAACTTCTTATCTCAAAGGGATCTGCAAAATTAGAAAAAGCAGAAATACTGCAAATGACAGTGGATCATTTGAAGATGCTCCAGGCAACAGGAGGTAAAGGTAAGGAGTTGACTTTTTTTTTTTTTCCTAATATTTGGGGAAATCTTAGCAAACAGTCCTTTGACGAGCCATGATAGGCGATTCCAGATTAAAGAAGTGGAAATCAATGCGAATGTCAGGATTGAACTCGTGGGAAAGAACTGCTGGGACAAAAGAAGCACTTGACCCTGGGCTTGTGTTTGCTTTCATAACACTGTGGGAGTAAAGGCTTCATTCACAGGCAGCGCAGTCAAAGATTTGTTTGGGGTTTCCAAAGAGCACTGAAATCTGTACAGGGAGACAAAACAAATACACAAACATCCAAACATAAACAGGAGGTTTGTGGCAACAATTGTGCAGCACAAAAAAAATGTTAAAACTCATTATACAGCAGTTATACCAAAGGAAGTAGATCCAGAGGAACGTTCATTATTGTTTATATATTTTCTTTGTTCTGAAAGACTCTCTTTTAAATTCAAGATTAGACTGTCTCATTCACCAGACCAAAATCTAATTTTATTACATGCACCTCTGAGTATCAGACGATAGACAGATAATACATATTTAGACTCGTACTTTTATGCAGGCAGTAACGCACAGCAGGGTGTTCAGTTATTCCTTATTAGCTGGCACTGAGATGATGTTGGGGCTGGAAAGTAAGAAAAGGGAAATGGCAATTTCCAACAATTTATAACTCATCTCAGTCTTAATGTAATTTTGAGTGTGTCTTCACTGCATAGTTAACCCAGGTGATCTGCACCCAGGTCTGAACTCCCGAGCAGCCACACTACAAAGCCCCACCTGAGTAACTGTGTCCTCACTGGTGCTACCCACCCCCATGTGTGTTGCTAGGACTTCTGGGGGCACAGCCTATGGTTGTCTGTGTTTCTTTCAGTAAGCCCTGTGTTGCTCTGAGTCTTACCTTGTGAATTGTGGGAGAACTTGTCTGGTCTTCTTGGCACATGGGGAATTATAGGAAGGCATTGGAGGATTATCAGTACTTGAGTGATTTAGCCTGTGTATTTGCTGCTCAGTGGGTGGGTTACCAGACTAAGTGAAAGCTTCACGTGGGTTTTAGCCTACAGCCACAGACAAGGCAACTAGCCCAGGTTGAAAGCATCACTAAACTAGGAGGCGGGGTGTTGTGTGGACAAGAAAGGGGTCTGAGGCAACGTCAGAATAAAAGCCCAAGTTTACTCAGCAGTGAAGTCCTACCCTTCATGGGACAATAAAAGGCCCTGAGGGCTACCTTAAATACTCTGACTCGAATTGAGATATATAGAGAAACTACCCTGTTTTGAACTGAAAGTGACTGACAATAGGAGACCATGCTGGTATAATGCTGAATGGGTATTACTGCCGTAGGGCATTATTTCCCACTGACGGCTGAAGGGCAATAGTTTTCTCAGTAAACAAAATGCTGTAGGCTATAAATTGAGTTTGATGATGAACTCTTTGGGAAGTAGAATGTCATTTCCTCTGTGTTTAGAAAGTGTCTACCATGTTTTGGGCACTTAATTAGATACTTGTTTAATTCTCTCCCTCTGTCCAATGTGCTATAGATTCAGCTATCATTTGCTGAAGTGCCTCAGAGGTCAGATGACCATAGCGCCTACATAGTATGTCTTTAAGTGATTACAACATTTTATGTAAAGCATTTTTTATTGCAAACCTTTTCATGCAGAAGCAATGACAAGATGTTTTTACTTTGCTGTTAAATAACACATGTCATGAAGCCTTTATGAATTTACTTAGCAGAGTTTGTAAAGACTGTCTCCAAACTGTCGAGTGGTAGATTTGAAGAGCTATTTTATAAATGCCAATGTAGGGGAGAAAAGGCAGGATATTATATACAAGCCCTTTAATCTTCAACCCATTCCTTTGTGCATATGTGCGTGAGACACACACACAGACTCTGGGTCAGTGTTACCATGGAAAAGCTTGCTGTGGAATTTCAGTTTCCCACAATACAAGATGAGAGGCATCATAAAGCTTTTTGAAGAACCTCAAAAACTGATGGTCTTAATTTTTCTCCACTGTAATATTTGGTTGCAAGAACAACTGTAGCATATTACATTACCAGAGATAATCTCACACACAATTTACAAAGCAAACTTTCCTCCCACCAAATCTCAAACCATAATTAGGAGATACAGATATTTAGCCGGGATCATGCTAGCTGACTCCTAGCTAAGATAGGCTAGAAAATCATCTGATACTCATGCATCTTTTACCTTTCCTTTCAGGTTATTTTGATGCTCACACACTGGCCATGGATTTCATGAGCATTGGATTCCGAGAATGTTTAACTGAAGTTGCAAGATATCTGAGCTCAGTGGAAGGTCTGGACACATCTGATCCGCTAAGAGTTAGACTTGTGTCTCATCTCAGCTCTTGTGCGTCTCAAAGGGAAGCTGCTGCAATGACCTCATCCATGGCTCATCACCATCATCCTTTGCATCCTCACCACTGGACAGCAGCATTTCACCATCTCCCTGCCGCTTTACTGCAGCAGAATGGACTTCATTCCTCTGACACCACTCCTTGTAGACTTTCAACAGCGTCAGAAGTACCTCCTCATGGCTCTGCTCTTCTCACAGCCACCTTTGCCCATGCTGACTCCGCACTCAGAGTGCCCTCTGCTGGCAGTGTTGCTCCCTGTGTCCCACCTCTTTCTACCTCTCTTCTCTCGCTCTCTGCCACTGTACACGCTGCTGCTGCAGCTGCTCAGAGTTTCCCTCTGTCTTTTGCTGGAGCATTCCCAATGCTTCCACCTAGTGCAGCGGCAGCAGTGGCAGCTGCAACAGCAATCAGCCCACCATTATGTGTATCAGCAGCTTCCAGTCCTCAGCAAACTAGTAGTGGTGGAAATAGTAAACCCTACCGACCTTGGGGGACTGAAGTTGGAGCTTTTTAAGCCTCACACACAACACACAAGCTGTCTTTGGACTTCATGCAATAGTAACTCAGTGTCCTTCCTGTTCAGTCAGATTGAAGGTCTGTATCCACACAAATAGCCTTATAGATGCCTGCAAGCCAATCAAGGAACAGTAAAGCTATTCTAGGGTCAGACTTCAAAGAGGACATATGGCAGTATGGGTATATTTTTCTTTGTTTTGCTTAAGGCACATTGAGCAATGGTGGCTTTCAGAAACATCATACCCCAATGACCATTTAGAAGTTTATTGGGAAATAGGTAGACTCTAGATCCAATAATCCTCCAGCCATGCACCGTTATTTGGCAGACAGATGGGGGTTAGCACCTCTAAATTTCTCCTGAGCTGGACAAAAAGTTTGAGTTTCATAAGTGCCTGACATGCATATGCGTGCTGAAGCAAATCATACTGCGCAAGTATGGGGGGGGGGGGAAAAAAGAGATTAGGGGGAGCGGAAGGGGAGAGAATCCTGCATTAATCTACAGACATTTTGATACATTTCCAGGAAAGAGTGAACTCTAAACCAACAGGCTTATTTAGCCAAAAGGATTACTGAGAAAGAATGTTCAGCTTGACAGGCCTAGTTTTTTATCTTACCTAGTTGACTTCCTTTGTACAGACTTGCCAAATGGTGACCTCTAGCATAGCACTGGTAAAAGCAATTATCTTACCAGCACTTGGATTGATGAACATTTTAGCACTGTCTGTGAGCCTTGAGGCACTTTGGTTTTTTAAATGGCTTAGACTATGGTGCTTGCTTGTCTCCGTACAAGCAATGAATTTATAGTGCACACAGAAGTAGTTGCCTACTAAAAGCGTGCACACGTCAGGACAGTTGATCCATGCCAATACAAGAGACTCAATGTTGTAAAGAGTTCAGATTAACTTATTTAGTTGCATTTGGACATTTATTTTTAGCAACTTCCTGATTCTGTGCAAGATCTGTCCTCTCTTCATTATCAACTTCTGGAGGTAACGATTTCTCTGGGTCTGAATGAAGTTACTGAGGGGGTACTATTTTAAATTGGTTTTTTACGCACCAACATTGTAAATGTGGGTTTGATTCCAAACCAAAACGAATGTACTAAAGGACATATCAGTAAATTATTTTGTCAGTACCCAGACAACTAGTGCTGCATTCAAAGTTCTGCTTTTCTTATTACAGTGACTTAAAATAACCCAATATTTTAGTACATTGACTCAAGAACTAGAGATTTTATGAGAAAATAAAACACAGCATGTATTATGCACTTGATTTCTCTGCTGTGTGGAGAAAGCAATAAACATGGAGAATGTTAAACATTATGCAAAATATACTTTAAAATATTTGTTTTAAAAATACTATACCTAGTTGCTTTTTTGTGCATTACTTTGTTAACCTTTTTCTATGCAAAAGTCTTTACATATCACTAATTAAACGAAGTCCTTTTTGACTGCGTTTTATAGATGATTTGTTGCAATTTTCTTTTGCTTGCCTTTCGGAAGTGGAAAGCCTAAATGGACTTGAAGTTCAGTGTCTACCTCTAATAACAAGCATCCACAAGTTGCTGGTTTTGTTTTGACCTCTTTGCTTGTTCTAAAAGCACATCTGCTACGTAGTGTGCTTGAAATGGGAATGGAAAAATAATCCTACTACTGAAACAGTGTTGTTTTCAGACTTGTAAACTAGCTCAGTGTCCGTTGACAGTAAACCTTACAATATGAACCAGTCCTGTCCGTTTCCCCCACCCTACCCCCAGCAGCAACAAGAAACAGCTGTGGGTTGTAGATGTCTTTTGTTAAAACACTAAAGATGTGGTATTATTCGGAATGAGTGGCCAGGTACTAACCCCAGAAGATCCACAAACATGTTAATAGAGCATGGTGTTTTTCACTACTTTCCAGTCTTCCATTTTGCAGATCCTCATGGATTAGTAAAGTAGCCACTGTCCTGAGTTTGCTATACCTAGCATTTAATCTCAAATCAAGAAGATAACTTCTATAGTACATTTAATCTCATGTGCTGAAAGCACTTAACCAACATTAAGCCACAAAATCCCTGTGAAGTGGAGAAAGTATTGTGATGCCCACTTTACAGATAGGAAGATTGAGGCACAGAGACATGACATGCCCAAGGGCAAACAGCCTGAGGCAGTATCAGAGTCTGAACTACAACTCCTCCACCTTGACTTACTGTGCCTGGCCCTTGGTCCAAGCAGTAGAAAACACTTCCAATCTTAAAGAGAATAAACTAGCCTATTATGCAGATTTTTTGTTTGCTTGGATGGTAGAATATGAAAGAATGAACAAAGGGTGGTTGAGACATTTTATCTCTGACATGTAATAGCATACTGGATGTTCTTTCAAGGTCTGCTGTTTGAGGAGGGAATCGGATTTTTCCTTATGGAAACACAAGCTCTGCTCCAAGTATTTTTTTACCAATGTTCAATTCCAGTAGCTTGAATTTTCCTCTAAATTGAGTAAATTTATGTCAGCTTACAAGGAGGTGGAAGGCTGCATCTTTTCTGCATAGAACAGAGCAGATTGCAGCATCTCACTCATGTCTTTAATGCAGAAACTATTAGCCTTGCCAGGCAAACCATGCGGGATATTAAGTATCCCTCAAGTCACACGAGCATACTAGAAATGAAAGCAACCAGTGGCTTCATTTGCCCCTGCGGCTTCATTTTGGTTCTCCACCACTACCATTTTGTGCCCTCCAAATCATAGATAAAAATACATAATTCTGAATCAGAAGTATCTCCTTTTCTGTATTTGAAGAAATTGAGTTTTACATTTTAGTTATGAATATTTTAAAATAAACTGAGCACAGGCAGTATATTTACCTTAACTTCAGAAATAAAACAGGTGTGGATTTATGAGCTCATGTGAAGTGCCAGTTTCAGTGTGTTTCAATCCTGGTTTTTTGAGCCATGCAACAAAAATGATACAGGCAATGGTAGTGCAAAGTGCCCAACTGGGCCATGACAGCACCACTGTGAAGTTCCCTTGGCCACCCTATCCACATACCCTGAGCTGTCTGCGAGATTTGCAGCCGGTATGGTTTCAATCCATGCCAAGGGTGCACTTATACACGCTTATGCACCATACTCTCATTTCTTCATCCTCATGTCCCACCCTGATACCAAATGGCGGGACCTAATAGCACCCATTGAGGGTGGGTAACCCCAGTGGGCCAGCCTGTATTCAATCTTAGTCCCACAGCCTGACGGGGATTTCAGTTGGCAGCTCCTTCATGGAACCCTGAGCACAGGTGTGTACTTGGCGCGGTTCACCCCTGTCCCTTCTGTGGCATGAGGGAAACCCTGGCACATGTTTATCTGGAGTTCAGTAGGTTACAGCCCCTACTCCGGCTCCTCCTAGATCTTTTATTACATTTCTGGCTGCACTTTTTGCTCCATCTTCTCATTTACACCCAGCCTATCTGTGGCCCCACAAAGTCGTGGGACCTCCTCCTGGCGATGGCCAAAGTGGCCATCTATAACACCAGGGAGAGGATGTTAGCTGAGGGGGTTCTTTGTCACTGTGGGGCCTATTTCGGTCCGCCCTCCGTTCGTGCATATGGGCGGGGGCCCTCTGGGCAGCATCCGCTGGCACACTTGATACCTTTGAGGAGCAGCAGGTGTTGTCCAGGGTTTTCTGCTCGGTGTCCCCTTTAGGTTCTCTCATTTTGACCCTTTGACCTTCACACCCACCCTTGTTTTCTTTTTTGTTGTCCCCCATAATCAGTTGAGTTCCCAGGCTCAGTGGATCCTCCCCAAAAGCTGGGGGAGGGTCTTTAGCTGTGGGGGGGCTTATGCCCACCCACTTCCCCTGGAATTTTCAATAGGACCAAGTTTCAAACTCTGCAGCCCACTTATGAGTCTCTTTAACCTTTTCAACTTTACATGTTTGTAAAGATTTGTACTTTGTTTCACCAATTAGCTTTAAAAATCTCAAAGAACAATAGTGTAGATGTATATATGTACCCTGAATGAGTCCATTATAAAAATCACAGTAAGTTGTAAATAAAGGAGGAGTAGTTAGGTTTCTGGCAGCAGGGGGCTTTATCACTCTAAATATATGCCCAATATTTCCTGATTTTACAAGCTAATACAGCTTCCTGGCAAAAATAAAGGAAAGGGTTTTTTTTCTGTAATATATGGACATGTATTTTATATTATTGCGTATTATGTGACAAATCAATAAATGACTATTTGGTTATCCAAAGGGGCAGAATGAAGGTTACTTTAGGGACCTATACTTTAATTTTTCTGACTTTGATTAAACTCTCAGTTTTAATGCTGCATTTTTTGCATATATCAGGGATCCAGGGAATTTTTCTTTTTGGAGCTGCTCCTTTGGGGAGCTTTAAATGAAATGATTATTTTTTAAGATTTATATTTGTAATCAGATGAACACTGGTATATACACTGCATGTGGAAAGTTTAAATGGTTTTAACATTTCCATGATATTCTCCAGCACAACATTTGTAATATATACAAACCTGAAAACATCCTTACTCCCCCCCCTGCCCAGTCCTATTACTTTTTTAATGTATTTTTGATACAAAGACCCTGGAGTTTATTTTGTTGGGGGCATTTAGTGGTGGTATTCTGAAACACCACAACACTGGTAAGAGGAAGTGACAGCCATGAAAATAGTCTTCTCCTGTTACACTGTTCAGTTAGTTAAAAATGCTTCCTCTTTTTTACCGTAACCTTACTCCTTTCTGGGCAGCTGCTCCAAAATGCAACCCTCATTGCTGGCGTAAATGAAAGCCAAAAATTTGCTGAAAACACAGTAAAACTGCCGATCCAACCAGCCACTAGAAAGTTTTAGCCATAACTCTAAATACCAGCTAGTTTTAAATGCCAGCCACTGATAAGTTTGCAGTTGTGCCAGGCTGTCCTAAAAGCATATGTGTGTCTCCATTATTATTTTTTATTTGTTCTACTGTTATGAAATAAATGTATTTTTTCAATAACTGCACCGTATTCCCCTCCCCTCTGATCTGACACCACATAAAAACAAGCAAATTATAATGCTTCCAAATATATGTGCTGCTAAAAAAAAATGTAAATTAAGCGGTGCACACTGATCTATGCAGATAAGATACTGTTGGCAGCAATTATCTGTTGTGGAAAACATTTTTTGATACTGCTGGTAAAGTGACCTTTATATGTTATCCTGTCCTCCTTCAAGGCCTAGTAAACTCAGAAGAAAGATTCCCATTAGTAAATCACTGTTGGATCATTAAACCTTTTAAAGCCAGTATGTGCTTTACCCAGAGAATGAGGATTATGACACCCAAGGCCTGCTGCCCACTGACAATCATGGGAACCGACCTCAGTAATAAATCCATGAATTATCTGGCTCACATTGACCGGTTCTCACGCCAGAGCAGCTCCTTTGATGTGACCATCAAAACCCAAGGATGCCCAAAAGCAATAGCCACAGACAAAACAATAGAGAAGTAATAATTCAATATACATATGTAAAGCCTGCCTCCCAAAATGCTCAGCTTTTGCAGCAGGGCACGTCTCCCTGGGTATGTGAAATTGGAGATTAAGGATAAATAAAGTTCATGGTAATTGCAGTATTTTCTGTGGATAACCTTTTAAGAGAAGATAGGCTGCACATATTGTATCAATCTTCCTCAGCCATAATGGATATCCATGACTTTCGTAAGAGGGGATGTGTCCCCACACACACTTTTTTTTTTAATATCTATCAAATAGTTTGAAGTCACAATATGCTTAGGGCTAATCATGCAAAGACACTTAAGAACACAGGCAACAATACTCAGAGAAGTGGTCACATTGACTTCACTAGGACTACTCATGTAATTGATTATATGTGTTCTTAACCCTTTGTAGGACCAGAGCTTCAAGGAAGAAATGCTTATTTGCTTTTCCTATGCAGACAAGTACAGTATTGGTACAGTTCAGCATAGACATATGCACAAACATAGCAGAACCATGCTAAATTGCATGGCCAGGGGATCTATTGTGAACTAGCAAGTAAATAAAGAATTTAAATATATTGTAGTTCAACTTTATTATAATTCTTCATAAACCTATTATTTTTACTTGCACAGCAGTCGTTTGCAAAGGATTGGTGACCTCCTCCACAAACGCATAGTAAGACACTCCCTGACCCTAAGAATGTATAGGGTAAGCCCCAACCATGTCAACACTTACACACATGAGTAATTTTACTCGTGTGAGTAGCCCTATTGATTTCTCTGGCTCTGCTCACATGTATTTGCAGGATTGGGACTTAAAAATGTACTACTAAAGGTACTATAGCGTATTTTGTAAAAAAACAAAAACGTAATGAGATTTCATTACAGCATCTGCTATTGAGTGTTTGCTCAGAGGTAGGGAGAATACATTATTTTTCTGTATTTTTATAATGTGTAACTTAGTGTGCAAGTCTGACTGTCAGATACATGTTAATAGAACATCTGTCTCAAGGCATCTAATTGCCATAAACAAGGAAAAGCAAAATACTAAACACTAAAGCATAAAACAAACAAACAAAAAAAAACAGGAGCCCAAATGCCCAGAAAGCTGGCACAGGAAGAAACCCAGTAGTCAGGAATCTTCCCACAAAGGATCAGCATGTGATTAAAAAGCTGGACTGATACTTAGGGCTTGGCTACACTTGCAAGTTGCAGCGCTGGTGAGGAGGTTACAGCGCTGCAACTTGGTGTCCACACTTACAAAGCTCAGCCAGCGCTGCAACTCCCTGTCTGCAGCGCTGGCTGTACTCCTGGTCTGCTACGAGTGTAGCGAATCCAGCACTGGTGATGCAGCGCTGCTCATCAGGTGTGGACACTCACCAGCGCTGTAATTGGCCTCCAGGGTATTAGGAGGTATCCCAGCATACCTTTTTAGCCTCTCTGGTCATCGTTTCGCACTCCACTGCCCTGGGCTTAGGTGACCCGCCCTTTAAATGGCCCGGGAATTTTAAAAATCCCCTTCCTGTTTGCTCAGCGAGGCGTGGAGTGCAATCAACCAATCAGTGACCATGCCTCCACCCCCCCAAACGAGCCCCAGCATGGAGCACTGCTGAGCTGCAGGATCTCATCAGTGTTTGGGGTGAGGAAGCTGTGCAGGCACAGCTGCGCTCCAGCCGTAGAAATTATGATACCTACGGCCAGATATCAAAGTCAATGCAATACAGGGGCTATGACGGGGACGCGTGCAGTGCAGGGTTAAGGTAAAGGAGCTGCGGAGTGCCTACTGCAAAGCACGTCAGGGAAACCACCGCTCAGGTGCTGCCCCCACGACCTGCCGTTTTTTACAAGGAGCTGGATGCGATACTTGGATGTAACCCCACTGCCAATCCGAGGATCACGATGGACAGTTCAGAGCCTGGAGAGGAGGGGGAGGTGTAGAGGAACCCGAGAGGGAGGCTACTGAGGTGTTTGGAGACTCCCAGGAGTCATGCAGCCAGGAGCTATTTTCCAGCCAGGAAGAAGCTAGCCAGTCGCAGCCGCTGGGACTTGGTAGTGAGGAACCAGCAGAGGAGCCTGTTCCCGGTAAGAAGCTTTTATTATAAGGATGGAAATGTTTTGGGGGAGGAGGGGGCTATGGCTGCCTGCAAGCATGCCTAGATGTGGAATAGCCCATTGATTTGGTCTATCACGTCGCGGTAATCTGCCTCTGTAATCTCTTCAAAAGTTTCAGCCAGAGCGTGTGCAATGCGCTTCAGCAAGTTTATAGGGAGAGCCACCGTGGTCCTTGTCCCAGTCAGGCTAACGCGTCCGCGCCATTGTGCCGTGAGGGTGGGGGGACCATTGCTGCACACAGGCAAGCTGCGTAGGGACCAGGGCGGAATCCACATAGCTGTAGAAGACAGCCTCCCGCTCTTCCCAGGTGACCCGGAGCAGCGAGATATCGGGGAGGTTAAAATTCTGTGGAAAATGCAGGGATACTGTTAAGTGCTATTTCCCTGTAGCTGCTCTTTGCTTTCCCAAGTCACAGAAACCCCATGGATTCCAGAGTCAAGCAGCCCCCCTTCCCAGGTGAGCCGCGTGTGCAAGATGGCTCTGAGGAGTACCTGCTGTGGCAGATGTGGGTGTAGGGTTCAGTGCTATTTCCCTGTAGCTGCTCTTTGCTTTCCCCAAGTCACAGAAACCCCATGGATTCCAGAGTCAAGCAGCCCCCCCTTCCCAGGTGAGCCGGGCGTGTGGGGTGGGGAAACTCACCATTTCTCTCTGCAGCTGCGGCCTCTCTGTGCTATGCTCGCAATGTGTAAATGATGCTAACAAATAGTCTTAAAAACAATACAGGCTCTGTAGTAAAAGTTTATCTCTGTGTTTTTTTTTTAAAGTGACCTTGGATACTGCTCCATCAGCGCAGACTTCTGAAAAACTACGGAACTTAAGAAAAAAACCAAGGAAGAATAAGGAGGAGCTGGTGAAAGCAGTTATGAATCTGTATTCCACAGATAATAAAAAGTTGCAAGACTGGAGGGAAAAGGAAAGCAGGAAAAAGGAACAGGCTGCCAAGAGAAAGGAAAAGGCTGCCAAGAGAAAGGAATTGGCTACCAAGAGAAGCACAAATCGGCTGCTAAGCATCCTGGAACGCCACACAGACCTCATGCAGTCAATGCTAGCCATGCAGGCAGAGCACTACCGTGCCTTCCTCACCCATCCCAAAGCTCAACCCATTGTGCCCCACTGTTTCCTCAAAACACCCTTCTCCAGCATCCTGGTTCTTACCACCACCAGCTGCCCCCAACACCCATACGTTCACCTAACAGCCCTGAGAACTACGACCCTTACCCTATGCACTCAACCCCCATCACCATGCAGCATATTAATCCTGAAGTGCAGCAGGCATTGCACAGCACTCAAGGAAGGACATATTCAAACCTCTGACTTTACTGCTCATCACCCTACCCCCCCTGCCCGTTTTATGTACTGTATTTTTAATAAAGGATTTCTTGTCTTTTAAAACAGTTTTTATTATTACAGAAAGTGTAACATACTGTACCACAAGTGAAAAATAGGCACTGCAAATCATTGCAACCACTGCACTTAACTGCTCCTGTGGAAGGCACCCAACATTACTGTTGGCTTTCAGCCTCAAATTGCTCCTTTAAGGCATCCCTAATCCTTGAAGCACTGTGCTGGGCCTCTCTAGTAGCCCTGCTCTCTGGCTGTGCAAATTCAGCCTCCAGGCGTTGAACCTCGGAGGTCCATTCGTCACTGAAGGTTTCACCCTTCCCTTCACAAATATTATGGAGGATACAGCACGCGGTTATAATCGCTGGGATGCTGCTTTCCCCACGTCTAGCTTCCCGTAGAGACTTCTCCATCTCCCCTTTAAACGGCCAAAAGCACACTCCACAGTCATTCTGCACCGGCTCAGCCTGTAGTTGAACCGGTCCTTGCTCCTGTCAAGCTTCCCTGTATACGGTTTCATGAGCCAAGGCATTAACGGGTAAGCAGGGTCTCCAAGGATCACAATGGGCATTTCGACGTCCCCCACTGTGATCTTCCTGTCTGGGAAAAAAGTCCCTGCCTGCAGCTTCCTGAACATGCCACTGTTCCGAAAGATGCGTGCATCATGCACCTTTCCAGGCCATCCTGTGTAAATGTCAGTGAAACGCCCACGGTGATCCACAAGCGCCTGGAGAACCATAGAGAAATACCCCTTCCGATTAACGTACTCGGATGCCAGGTGGGGTGGTGCCAGAATAGGAATATGCGTCCCATCTATTGCCCCTCCACAGTTAGGGAAACCCATTTGTGCAAAGCCATCCAGAATGTCTGCACATTCCCCAGAGTCACGGTTCTTCTTAGCAGGATGCGATTAATGGCCCTGCAAACTTGCATCACCACTATTCCAACGGTCGACTTTCCCACTCCAAACTGGTTTGCGACCGATCGGTAGCTGTCTGGAGTTGCCAGCTTCCAGACTGCAATAGCCACCCGCTTCTCCACTGACAGGCAGCTCTCAGTCTCGTGTCCTTGCGCTGCAGGGTTGGGGCGAGCTCAGCACACAGTCCCATGAAAGTGGCTTTTCTCATCCTAAGTTCTGCAGCCACTGCTCGTCATCCCAGACTTGCATGACGATGTGATCCCACCACTCAGTGCTTGTTTCCCGAGCCCAAAGGCGGCGTTCCACGGTGCTGAGCACGTCCGTTACTGCCACAAGCAATTTAGTGTCAGGCGCGTCAGCCGAATCTATTTCATCATCTGAGCTCTCCTCACTGTCACTTTGGAGCATAAGAATAGCTCAACTGCCAGACGTGATGTGCTGGCAACATTCATCAGCAAAGTCCTCAGCAGCTCGGGCTCCATTTCTTACTGAAATCACGCGGCAGACTCACAATGGCACCAAACGGCTGAAAAGGGAAGCGATGCACCACGGGTCGTTGGAACAGGAAGCGGGAATGACCCGCACCCTTCCGTCCCCTTCCCACAACCCACAGCGCCAAAATGGGACGAGGTGCTCTGTGGGATAGCTGCCCACAATGCACCACTCACAACAGCGCTGCAAATGCTGCAAATGTGGACACACTGCAGTGCAGGTCGCTGTCAGTGTGGACACACTGCAGCGCTGGCCCTACACAGCTGTACAACCACAGCTGTAACTACCAGCGCTGCAAAAATGTAAGCGTAGCCATGGCCTTAGGAGTTGAATGTACAGTTTCAGACTCTGCAACACACTTCCTGTATAAGCTTACGCTTTGTGTCTCAGTTTCCCCATCTGTAAAATGGAGATAACACTACTTCCTTTATCCAATCCTTTGTCTTGCCAATTTAGAGTGCAGGCTCTGGGGGCAGAGACTATATCATACTATGTGTGTATTCAATGATGGTCAGATGAATGGCCCTAAGATCAGCTCGAGACTCTGTTTGTTTATTGTAACGTTACCACTAATAAAGGATAACAGCAACTCTCAAGGCAAGCCATCCCCAACAAAGGAGGCCAATTCCTAACTGGCATAAAGGAGGATGGAGGGGAAAAGGAGCAAATTGAAATAATAGGATGCAAATGGAGTCAAGTATAGGCCCTATCAAAATATAATATTGCTATTTATTTATGTAAGTGCACGTGAATATTTATAAAATATGGATCTTTGAAAAAGATGTCTTATTGGCTCATGAAGTTATGACAGTGTGCTTATCTGTCATATCCAAATATATTGGAATGCATTAAACAACTAGCCTTCCCAGAAAATTATACACAAGGGGGAAAGACATTAGGATATTTTCCCTGCTTTTTCCCCCTCCCTTTTTAATTTTTCCTATCATTTAAATTATTTATGGGTTCTAAAATACCAGCACTTTTAGATCTAACCTGTGAGCAAGTAGCTAAAATCTAAAAATGAAGCACTTCATTTGCAGTTGCTGCAGTTGGGCTTTCTATTCTCATTTCCATGGACACAGAAGTCGGATTGGTGAAAACAGTCTACGTGATGGAGGGGTTGTTTTTGAAAGTATTTTTAAAAACTCTTACTCCTTGTTTTTGTGGATCCAACAAATTTCTAATGAAAGTGGGAACTGGCCATGAAAAAACTGAATTGGAGATCCTGTTAATAGAATGAATGGTCCTCAGATCCACAAAAGTGGAGTAGGGGATTATTGGCTTTAACTTATTTTTAACTTTTTCTTCAGAAACAAGATTGGATAACCGTCAGTTAAAGAGGAATTTGAGTCACCACAAGCCTGGTTTTCAGAAGTGCTGTGTACCTACAACTATAAGTGAAGTCATTGGCAGCTATATTTACTCACTACCTTAGAAAAATCAAACCCTAGATGTGTCAGGTTGGGTACCCAAAAACTGAAGCACATAGAATTAGTAGACTCTTTAAAATTTAGTTTATGTGTGTATGTGTGTACCTATACGCTAACTTAAAAAAAAAATATTAAGACTGCATAATGCTCACAAAAGCCAGTAAATTCAGGATGTTACTTTCATCCCTGAATTATTTGTTGCCATATACAACACATGCCACATAGGTCTTTTGTGGAGTTCAAAAATGCATTAGATAAGTTCACAGAGGATGGGTCAATCAATGGCTATTAGCCAATATGGTCAGGGGTGCATCCCCATGCTCTGGGTGTCTCTAAGCCTCTGACTCTCGGATGTTAAGCCTGGATGCCAGGTGATGGATCACTTGATAATTGCCCTGGTCTGCTCACTCCCTCTGAAACCTCTGGAATCAGAGGCCGATTAAGGGTCTGTGGAGCCCTAAGCCAAAGCAAATGGGGACCCCTCCCCACCCCTTCCACCTGCCGTCCCCCTGCTTCCACCCAGCACTCCTGCCAGGGAGTGGGATTGGGGTGCAGGGGCTTTCCCTGCTCCCCGGCAGAAGCGCCGAACAAGGGGAGTAGAGCAAGCCCCTGTGCACCAACTCCACTCCCCGGCAGGAGTGCCAGGCAGATGGAGTGGGTAGAGACACACGGTCACCCGAGTTGGCCAGGGCCCCTGGACACAGGCCCTGTTGCCACCCAGTGGCTAATCCACCACTGTCTGGCATTGGCCACTGTTGGAAGATAGTATACTGGGCAAGATGGACCGTTGGTCTGACCCAGTACGGCCATTCTTATGTTCAGCCATTACTGAGGAAAAGAAAGCAGATGGGAGGAATGACAGAGTTAATTCAGGATTGTCCGTGTGGACTGCTTTGCTTTGTCCCATTAGCCAGGGTTAGCAGTGCAGACCCATAAAGGATGTGGGATTGGCAAAACTTTTTACAAGCAAGCAGGCCAGGTCTGATGTTCTTGGTTTGATATCAGAATTTTCCTTCTCCTAGATGGATTTGTTGTCATAGCTGACGAGCCTCACCTGCCCAATATAGACGCAGAGTGGTAAAGTGACATGCCCAAGGTCATCTAACAGGTCATTGGCAGAGCCAGGAGCAGAACCCAGACATCCAGGCCTGCATCCTCTCCACTGTACCAGCCTCCTTAGGTACATTCATGATACCGCTGGCCTGAATTTGAAATAAGGTGGAAATAGAGAAGAAGGAACTCGCTACTGACTACCTAGTGCAAAATTAGTCTTTGCTATTTTCTTGCTACTACAGTTACACCCAGGTAGTCTCTTACCTGAGGGGAGAGGAAATCAGCCATCTATTTGTGCTGGATGCCATATGCAGAAGTTCACAAAACCACCTTGCATGTGTGAGACACCATTTTGAAACCTATAAAGGCATCTGTGACAGTTTAAGATTTATAGCCTCCCTCAGCATCACTTCAGTGGCAGGAATGCAGTAATGTAGTCTCCCATTGCCACAAACAGGAAACTGCAGCACTGAATGGGAAACTGCCTTCCCATGTCATATATTATCAGTTCATGTTTTACTTTGTCTTTGTCTTTTCTTGTATAGCTGGTGTTGGTTTCCTGGCTTCCTGAAAGCCAGGCAAAGATTGGCAGGGCATGTTAATTTTTAAATATGGTTTACAAAAAAATAAATACATAACAGAAAAAAGTTGTGGGGGAAACAAAGCAGGGAAAGGTGGAAGGGGCTGACTGAAGCCAAAAGGAGGCAGAAACAGAAACCTGTAAAATAGGTTTTCAGTCCAAAGGCAAAGTCAATTTAGGCCTTTGAAAGGATCAGAACTCTGGAGTAACTTGACAGGACTTGTTGAAGGATCTCTTGGAAAATAGTGCTTGGACTGTATTATTTGGTTTTATGTATGGTTATTCAATCCATCTTTCTTTTAGGATAGAAACTATGTGGGGGAGGTAGTATCTTTTCCTGGACCAACTTCTGTTGGTGAGAGAGACAAGCTTTCTGACAGAAGATGTCTGTATAAGCTCAAAAGCTTGTCTCTCAGCAACAGAAGTTGGGCAAACAGAAGATTTTACCTCACCACCTTGTCTGTCTAATATCCTGGGACCAGCATGGCTACAATATTTTCTTCTTTTATGATGTCAGATTAAATAAAATGCATTTTGTTTAATTAAAATCAGTGCATCCTGACTCTTTTTCCTCATGCACCAGAACAACTCTCCAACCTACAGCCATAGAGTGACGGGTATATAAGGTTAAAATGTTATTTAGCTTATCTTATTATATCAGCAGCATCCACTTATAGTATATGCACTATCTAGATACCCAGCACTGTGATAATCAGGCAATATAGTAATCAGACCAGATACAAATAATCAGCCCAGTCCATAGTAATTGCTTTCTCTAATAAATCAATATACCATTTAATTTTTTCTTTAATAATGTAAAAAAAACTAAATCCCTTTATGGATCAATGTCATTTTATGGCAGATATTGCTCACTCTGGCCCTCGGTTCCCATAGGTCAGAGCAGAGGGAGATGAGATCATAGTCTTTTTTCATATTTGTCTGGCAAGGAGACTGTGGTCTCTCCTCTTTGATATGGACCTCATCCTGTCCTCATCCTTAGGTCCATCCATGCAGCAAACCAAGACTCACGGATGTGGCACCTCTTGCTGGTTGTCCTGGGAATTAGCTCTTGTCCAGCTTGGAACACCCTCTGTTGGCCAGTGGCTCATTTGCCTTAGGCCTCCCCATGTCCCTCCCAGACCCAGGAGCCCTTTACCCTGGAGTTCTGCCCCAGCAGTACCCCCACTCTCTGGGTCTCCCTTCCCAGGGGAACCCTCAACCCTCTCACCCACCTTGTCTCAGTGGCTACTGCCAGTCACCATCTAGCCCCCATTCACTGGGGCAGACTGCAGTCTGTCCTAGCCACTCATCATCAGCAAGGAGGTTGGACAAGCTGCCTCTGCCTAACCCTGGGCTGCACCTCTGCAACCCCAGTACCTCTGTAGGCCTTTACTAAGGCCTAAAGCCTAGGGGTTTACTAGTCTGAAGCTCCCTTGCCCTATTCCTCAGCACTGCACCAGTTTCGGGTACTGTATGTACTGTATGTTCCCCAACAGCTAAGCCCTGTCTCTCAAGGTCTGTAGAGAGACTCCTCCAGCTTCTGGCCCACAGCCATCTGATCAGGGCCAGCTGGGCCCTAACTGAGCAAAATGCAGAGTGAACTCATGCTACTTTATGTTACTCCCCCAACACAAAGCAGCTGTTAACTCAGTTTAGTTGGTCCACATGCTCTGACTGCTGTACCTCACTTTGGGGCAGCACAATACACCAATGAATCTGTCCATAAAAGTTTTTTAAAATGATTTAAAGTTGATGCTTCATATCTTCAAGTCATTAGGAATATTACATGATAGCATTCTTTCAATTTCTTGTTTATTGTTCATATATGACATTAATAAAAATTACCAGAAAAATTTTTTAAAAGAGTTACAGCTGAGTATATGGCTGTAATTTAAGGTAAACTAAGCTACATTAACAGCTATTGTAATCAATGGCTAGATGTCTACTTGGAAGCCGGTATCAAGCAAAGTGCCCCAGGGGTCGGTTCTGGGGCTGGTTTTGTTCAACATCTTCATTAATGATCTGGATGATGGGATGGATTGCACCCTCAGCAAGTTCAAGGATGACACTAAGCTGATGGGAGAAGTAGATAAGATGGAGGGTAGGGATAGGGTCCAGAATGACCTAGACAAATTGGAGGATTAGGTCAAAAGAAATTTTATGAGGTTCAACAAGGACAAGTGCAGAGTCCTGCACTTAGGACAGAAGAATCCCAGGCACTGGTAAAGACTGGAGACCGACTGGCTAAGAAGCATTTCTACAGAAAAGGACCTGGGAATTACAGTGGACAAGAAGCTGGATATGAGTCAGTGGTGTGCCCTTGTTGCCAAGAATGCTAACGCTAGGAGCGTTGCCAGCAGATCAAGGGAAGTATTTATTCCTCTCTATTCAGCACTGGTGAGGCCACATTGCATCCAGTTTTGGGCCCCCCAATACAGAAACAATGTGGACAAATTGGAGATAGTCCAGCGGAGGGCAACCAAAATGATTAGGGGGCTGGGGTACATGACTTATGAGGAGAGGCTGAGGGAGCTGGGTTTATTTAGTCTGCAGAAGAGAAGAGTGAAAGGGGATTTGATAGCAGCCTTCAACTACCTGAAGGAGGGTTCCAAAGAGGATGGAGCTCGGCTATTCTCAGTGGTGGCAGATGACAGAACAAGGAGCAATGGGCTTAAGTTGCAGTGGGGGAGGTCTAGGTTGGATATTAGGAAACGCTATGTCACTAGGAGGGTGGTGAAGCACTGGAATGGGTTAGGTGGTGAAATCTCCAGTCTTAGAGATTTTTAAGGCCCGGCTTGACAAAGTCCTGGTGGGATGATTTAGTTGGGGTTGGTCCTGCTTTGAGCAGAGGGTTGGACTAGATGATCTCCTGAGGTCTCTTCCAATCTAATCTTCTATGATTCTATGCTAGCCTGGAATGCCGAGTCTGAGGTTCCCTTCTCTACTTTGACACTGATTTCCTGTGAGGTCTTGGACAGTCTCTTTTAGTCCATCTGTAAAATGATGATGCTACTAGCTCCCTATCTCAAAGAGTTGTTGTGAGGCTAAATGCCTTAAAGGTTGTGAGATTCTCAGATATTAGGGTAACTGGGCCATATAAGTACCTTGACTAGGTACATTTGTTCTAGAAACACACTAATGCACCTGATAACCTTTTGTACTTTCTTTTTTATAAACAATACCCTCTAATAAAAAATGTTCAAGAGAAATATTTGATGTTTACACACATTGTTATGTATGTTGCTGACAAGAAAACTGATGACTATCATGAAGTGTTTGGGTTTGGTAACAGATATATGTTAGTATTTAATGTATTTTACCAGGAAATATCATGGGAATAGCTGCTTTGTTACTTTGTGTGCATAGCTCGCTAAACCAAGCTATTTTACTTTATGATATTTAATAAGTATTCCCCTTAACAGCAACCTGTACAGAGGTGAATAGGAGTAGATCTGGAGATCCTGCAGTTAGGATGCCACCTTGTGGTATACTAAAACAATATTTTTCATCAATAAACATATGACTTTCTCAAGAAACTGACCAAATGCTTTACTAAGGCTACTTAGAAATCAAGCAAGTACAAAGCTAATATTCATAAGTTCGAATACAACAATGACATATGCATACAAATAGGATGAATAGCTTCAGTAGATCGTAACCTTTATAGAAATATGTTACATGGCATATGTAGCATAAAACATATTCCAGTTATGTCATATATATACATTCATAAGCATATTTCCATAAAGCCTTATGGGATGCACCATCACAAGATATACCAACAATCAAGGGGGGGTGGAATTAGTAGAAGGTTGTAGCTTTAAAAAAAAAAACCCAAAAAAGAGACAAACAAAACCCTGAATACCAGGAAATTTAAAATAAAGGTCTCATTGAACAGCCTCTACCTCCGATCCCGAAATATTGGAAAGTATGTAGAATAAGAGTTAAGGTAGCCATCCAAATTCAGGCCAGATTCTCAGCCATTGAATTAATTAGATCTTTACAAATTTATACCACCAGTTTACCGGTCTTCCTTAACTCCATTTTCATATCCCTACCATCCTATGCATCTGCCAGCTATAGTGGTTCCATGATGCCCAACTGTATAGGCTTTAGATGGAGAGAAAAATTGAAATGATACATTTTAAAACGTCTACAAATACTCATAAAAGATTTTCTGTACATAATCGTCTTGCAGTGTTAAAGTCCAATACTTCAGAATTTTTCAGGGTTAGAAACAAGTACTGTATAGCTCATTTGAATGCTGGGAATCTGCTGTTTCAATTGGTTTAAAACTTCTGTTCATCTTCTACCTGATGGCAATATCCATATGGTAACCTGCAGAGCCATGTAATCAATTTATTTCATCACTGATTGCCTCTTGAGCTCCCTGCTCTATTAGCCAGTTCTTCTGGGACCCATTCTAACATTCCAGTGACATGATTCACTCATTTAAAACAAATGAACAAAAAACATGCCAGAGCAATGTTTCCTTCTCTTACTACCAAATGTGGAATTTCCTCCCAGAATGACATTGGCCCAAGGTTTAGATGGGCAATGACATTGGCTCAAGGTCTAGATTCATGCCTGGACCTCTAATAAGTTTAAGGTCTGATACTCTGTAACTCATTAATGCTCGAAAGAGAAGCTTTATATCATTAGAAAGGAAGGAATCTCACTTTTTAGAGGCATAAATTTCTAGCCGTAGTAAAATACAAAATATCTGGCCTTAAAATTGCACCATTTGCGCATGCAAAAGCTATTTTGGGGGGGGGGGGTTTAGAAATGTCTAAGGTCTCTTTGTTATAGTCTCTCTCTGATGCCCGTAAAGCTGGACTCTTGGTACTAAGAGACTCTGACTTTACCACTGGGTATGTGAAAGTTATACCAATAACAATAATGCTCAAATGTTTAAAATATTTCTACCCTAGTTATTCTGTAAAGTATATAGCATATATCACCATCTCTGCTAGATGGAAATCACTTCAACCACTTCTGAAACTAACCATCATTCCCTTAAGTGAAAAGCAGGAAGTACCACTACACCATTACATTAGTCATTTTGCACTGAGATCCAAGGGAGAGAATGGAATATGGGAGCCACCTTGCAATCCGTGATGTTACAAATGTGACACTCTAATAGAGGTAGCAGGAGTAAATTGTAGATTATTGTATATGGAAGCAAGTGTCCAAAAGAAAAAGAGTAAAATGGGGGAATGGCTGAAAGCCCATATTCTTTTTGTTGCAACCAGCCCCTTTTTTTTTTGCTTGCACCTGTTTTCTGGGGTAGAAGAGTGAAGGAGATCCCAGCCTTCTGTTTGCTCAGGCTTCGTGATTCCTTGTCATAAAACTAGGTTAATATATTTAACTAAACATACACACAATGTAACTAGACTAGAGATGTGTCCCCACTACATCAATTTTTGGAGAGGCAAAGTCACTATTTGTAGTGGTGCTTTCAATCTCCCTCAGTGTAAAGAGTGGCTTTGCCTGTCAAGGTTAAAGAGTTGCACTGGCACTGCTACCTCAGTGACAGGCCAATGGCAGGGAGGAGCCATGCTAAAACACTATCAGCTAGCAAAGCACCAAATGTGTTAACCTGTGTTTTAACAAGTGTTGAGCTGCTTTTCAATCTTATTAACCTAACTCAACTGAGCTAACTCAATTGAAAAACAAACACTTCTTGCCAGTCAAGACAGGTCCTTAGGGGACAAATCCTGCCTCCACCTGTTCTATGAGCACATATTGTTCAATAGGCAATGGAATGGGTAGAGAAGCACTGCAATCAGGAGGGCAGGGTGTAGGGAGTGCCATGTGCCTTAGCTGGTTGCTTGGGGCATAGTCAGTGAATCCATGAGAGTATAAACCCACCAATTAGGGTTACCACCTTTGAAATGCAAAGAAACCAGCACCCTACAACCCAACAAGGCACGCCTGTCACAACCCCAACCATAAGGCAACTCTGCAACCCCTACTTCAACAGTCACTTCTAGTATGTAGAGAGATAATACATCTAGATAAGATTGATAACAAAAACAGGCATTTATTTTATCAGCATATTTTTTGCCAGCCAGTCTTCATAGAGTTTCATTTAGCTAGTTGTCACTGAATGTGCAGTTTCTAATGTAAGCTTTTTTCCTAGGGGTGTACTAGGATCACTCACAGCATCACCATGATTGTCCATTATTTAATACGCCTAGCACGTCTCCTCACTCTCACATGAGTCAAACCCTCTCTCACACACACGTGCGCTGTGCTTCCGTTTTGGTGGCATAAGCACCAACTTTTCCCGGCACAGGTGGGTGGTCGTGCTCCCCCATCCTCCGGCCTTGCCCCAACTCCATCCCTGTCCCGCCCCAATTCCAACCCTTTCCCCAAAGTCCCCACCCCAGCTCCCCCACCCCGTCCCTATTGGACCCCTCCCCAAATCTCCACCCCGGCCCCGCCTCTTCCCTCAAGTGTGCCACATTCGCCCTCCTCCGCCCTCCCTCCCAGCGCTTGCCGCCGCGTTCACAGTGCAAGCTCTGAGAGCCGGGGGAAAAAGTGGCCATGTGGTGCGCTCAGGGGAGAAGGCGGAGGTGAGCTGGGGTGAGGGGCGGGGCAGGGAGCTGCCGGTGGGTGCAGAGCACGCACCAATTTTTCTGCATGGATGCTCCAACCCTGGAGCACCCACGGAGTCGGCGCCTCTGGTTGGTGGGCAGCCAACTACCGTATTTTCAACAGTTTTGATCAATTATTGCTTAAACTGCAGATGTGGGAATATCTCAGCATCTTTAGCTGGACAAAGAAACTTTTAACACTAGGTATCTCAGTCTATTGCGATAAAAAGGCAAATCTTTAGAACCATGTTAAAAAAACAACAACCCAGTACTGTACATTTTGCTGGTGACTGGCAAATCATAAAAAAAACAGGTCAGGCTGGTCAAATACCATTCAGGTAGTAACCCTACGACCAAGTGACACATTCCTCTGTGTGTGTAGAGCAGGGGTAGGCAACCTATGGCACACGTGCCGAAGGCAGCACGTGAGCTGATTTTCAGTGGCACTCACACTGCCCAGGTCCTGGCCACTGGCCCGGGGGGCTCTGCATTTTAATTTTAAATGAAGCTTCTTAAACATTTTTAAAACCTTATTTATTTTACATACAATAATAGTTTAGTTATATATTATAGACTTATAGAAAGAGACCTTCTAAAAATGTTAAAATGTATTACTGGCACGTGAAACCTTAAATCAGAGTGAATAAATCAAGACTCGGCACAGCACTTCTGAAAGGTTGCCGACCCCTGGTGTAGACGCTAGGGGAGGATGCAGAAGGGATCAAGGAGCAGCCAGGACATTTCTGTTCCTCGCCCTGCTGCTGTGGGCCCCACCAATCCAAGCCCACGTGCCAGGGCTAGAAGCTGGGCGCAGGAAGCGATCCAGAGAACTGAGCCTGTGAAATGACAGAAACAGGGTGAACTGTGACACATATCAGGGCGATGGAGCCTCTGGGGCACAGCAGGCTGGCCCAGGCTTGGCGAGGAGAGTACCAGGCCCCTGCGAGTGCCCACGGGCCATATTGCACACGCTGGTGTAGCAGGCCAACCCATGCTGGTGCACTCTGGAGGGTTTGTAGTTTGGGGGTGAAAACCACCTTTCAGGCCCAGTGCCCACCAAGCCTGCATCTGCCAGGGCCGTGTATGCCACGAGCGGGCGGCTACGACGTTGCTCAAGACGCAGGCGTTCGCTGCTTCCAACTCCAAACCAGCCACAATGCGGGGAAAAAAACATTGATTCCCTGACCGGGAATCGAACCCGGGCCGCGGCGGTGAGAGCGCCGAATCCTAACCACTAGACCACCAGGGAGGTCATAACAGCATTCTCGCAACATCATTGTAAGCGCTGTACGTAAGCCGTTCTACCCACATTCTCACGTAAACCCGCCTCTGCCACTCTACGCCGAGGCTTGCTCAA
The DNA here is from genome assembly GCF_003597395.2 of Chelonoidis abingdonii. NCBI lineage: Eukaryota > Metazoa > Chordata > Testudines > Testudinidae > Chelonoidis > Chelonoidis abingdonii. The sequence goes on from NC_133771.1 coordinate 99,961,919, forward strand.
ATTCCTAACTCCGCCTATTCACGTAAAACCCGCCCGTCTCGACACGTAGACACGCCCATACGTAACTTGTATCACTCCCACTTCCTAGCCCTAGCCCTTTGCCGTCCCCCTCCTGGCCTGTACCACCCTGCGGGGATGGAAGAGGGTGTGTGACGGACCGAGCCAGGGAGAGTCCATTCCCTCCTGCGGAGGCCCGGCGGGATGCAGGGGGCGGGCTGTGACAAATCGGCTGCGAGAAGTCGCCTGGTCTGGGGCGCGAGCGTGGCGAGAGTTCGGGGTTGGCGGCGCGGTGTCCTGCGCACCTGTGGCGGGGGCAGTAGAGAGGCGTGTGGGTGGGTGACCTGTATCTCTCCTGGGACACAGCCCAGGTCACTCCGCTGCTCTACCAGGGGAGCCATTGATTTGGGATGAGACCTGAATAGGGCGCGTGTCAATTTGAGAGAGCTGCTCTACCTCGCTGTAGTTTAACTCGTGTGGTCAGTCGTTGGTAAATGCCTGAGACGACTAGAAGTGAAAAGGATCTGAGGGGTTGGGAAATAATCTTTCCCTCTCTCATTGTGTTTATTCTCCGGCTGTGATGTGTAATTGTCAGTTCTTAGTTTATTGCTTCCTCTGCATAGTCCGGAAGCTTTGCAGGTCTTGAGAGAGAAGGGGGAAACCAGGATGACAAATAAGAAAAAATGATTATCAATCCACAAATAAATCAAAATCAAGGGGTTCTTGGGAAGCTGCAGGGGGGGTACATAAAAAAAAAAAACCTGGCTTTCTGATTGTCTTTTTTTAAAAAACGGCGCTGTTACTTTATCACAAGTGTGATGATAAACACCTGGCTATATTTCTGTTTGGCCAGGTATATTGTATGGGCTTAAGTTTCTCCATCACTCCAATAAGAAACTATTGTGCAGTATTGGTATATTCAGTTAAACGATTGACCTCGGAGGTAGCTGAATTTCAGCGATGGGTAAAATGCCACACATGTACGGTCTGGTCCAGCAAGTCCTCTGCGTGCAGAACTCCCATTGACTTTAATATCATTTTCACATAGAGAGCTTGCAGGATTGCAGCCAGAATTCATAAAATATCTTTAAGATATTTTGAGATGGAAAATTCATTGTGGGGGCTTAAGACTGAGTACCCCTACAAGTTTAAAGCCTGGCTCTGATCAGAGCTAGGCTTTGAGGATGTCATGGAGAAAAGTCACATGTAAAAAATGAGTCAAGAGTTTGATTAAAGCAGCAGTTCTCAAACTGTGTGTCAGGACCCCATTTTAATAGGGTTGCCAGGGCCAGCATTATCCTTGCGGGGGCCTGGGGCTGAAGCTAAAGCCTGAGCCCCACCACCCTGATCAGTCAGAGGCTGACTGCTTCAGCCCTGGGTGTCGGGGTTCAGGTTACAGGTCCCCAGTACAGGGTGAAGCCCTTGGGATTTAGATTTGTCATCGTCCTCCCCGCCCCACCCCCCCCGGATGGTGGGGCTCAGGCTTTGCCTCCTCCCCACAGATGGGCTTGGGCAGACTCAGGCTTTGGTCCCCCATCTTGGAGTTGTATAGTTTGTTTGGTTTTTTGTGGTCAGAAGGGGGTTGTGGTGCAATGAAATTTGAAAACCCCTGGATTAAAGAATTCTTTTAATGTTCTTGTTGCTTCCCTACAGTTCCGGAAGAAGTAGTTAGCTGACATCCCTCTGGTTGCCCATGAAGACTGTAATATCTTTTCTGAGGGTTTGCTAATGAGAGATCTTTCATCTTAATGGTTTTCAAGCACACTATGGTATGTCAGGTATGATATTACCTGACAATAACTAAAAGTTAAATGGAGTTAAGAGTGACTTAAGGTAAACAGTGGTACAGGAATGTTGTAATTAACCCCAAATCAAACATTATAAATTAGAAAACTAACAGCTAAGGTTAAACTGAAAAGAAATCCAGAAAATTAAGGTGAAATGCACAGTAAGGGTGGTTTGGGTGCTGAAACTCTGCCTTGTCAAAGATGCTTCAAGCTCCCCGTATAGTTAACATTCACTGAAATATTGTGCATAGAATTATTAGAAAAAAAAGAATTAATGGTGAATCTTTCCTCCATTATTCTTCATAATCAAAAAATCATTTTTCAGCAGAAGGCCATGGCTACACTGACACTGGCGCTTTACAACACTGCAACTTTCACGCTCGGGTGTGAAAAAAACACACCCCTGAGCGCTGCAAGATACAGCGCTGTAAAGCCTCAGTGTAAACAGTGCCGCAGCCCTGGGAGCGCGGCTCCCAGCGCTGCAAGCTGCACCCGTAGAGGATGTGGAGTACGTGCAGCGCTGGTGCTGCGACCACACTCGCACTTAAAAGCGCTACTGCGGCAGCGCTTTGAAGTTTCAAGTGTAGCCATACCCGAAACCTCAACTCTGTCCTATAGTGAGATAAGGCAGAAATCTCAATTTCGAGTAAGGCATTTTTAGTGTTCACTAAAGTTTGAAATATTTGTGATGGGGCAGAGCTAAGTTGCTTTTTTGTTCCTTATCTGCATTTCCATACCTGAATATGTTTTGATTTCTTTTCAAATTATCCTTAGCTGTTGGTTTCCTGGATTTATAATGCTTGGTTTTAGGATAATTACAACAGCTGTTAATGTAGCTTAGTTTACCTTAAATTACAGCTATATACTCAGCTGTAACTCCTTTAAAAAAATTTTCTGGGAATTTTTATTAATGTCATATATGAACAATGAACAAGAAATTGAAAGAATGCTATCATGTAATATTCCTAATGACTTGAAGATATGAAGCATCAATTTTAAATCATTTTTTAAAACTTTTATGGACAGATTCATTGGTATATTGTGCTGCCTCAAAGTGAGGTACAGCAGTCAGAGCATGTGGACCAACTAAACTGAGTTAACAGCTGCTTTGTGTTGGAGGAGCAACATAAAGTACCATGAGTTCACACCGCATTTTGCCTCACCTTATGTTTATCTCCACATGTGCCTACTCATCCTATGTTTCCTTTCCCCTCTGCCTACCTCTTAAGTAGTTTTGGTGTGGTATGGGTTTATTTTGTTTATTTTTAAAGATATTTGAGATGATGGTCACTGCCATTATTTTTCATAATTGAAAATTTGCCATGAAGAATTGCCCCCTTTCAAAATAGCCACAACTGCTGTTTTTTTCCTCAGTGGGACTGAAGCCACAGCTGCCAGCAGGGGAACATGATTGTTCCCCTGGACTGTAAAGACGGGAAGACATTCAGTTCCATTGAGAACATGGTGAGAGAATGAGAACACTTTCTCAAAATGGCCACCAGCTGTGGCTTCAGTCCCATTGTTCTCAATGGGAAATGGCCACCATTGTGAAAGAGGGCAGTTTGTGGAATTCTGAAGTAGACCATTGTGTCCTTCACAGCTTCTGCTGAGGAAGAGACTTATATGAAGACTAACAGGAAAAAAGACCATTGATTCTAAGTTCAGGTGTAGCTTGTGCATAAGATTTTAGTGAGTTTTAACTATATGGGAAGCTTGAAGAGTCTGTGATGTTCTATTACTGAAATTAAGAGGATGAGGAGCCTAATGCTAGGTGCTAAACTCCTTAAAGTACCCCTTTAAATTAACTTGAATTCCTAAATTAACAGATATACTTAGAATATCAGAGTTAGAAGGGACCTCAGGAAATCATCTAGTCTAACCCCCTGCTCAAAGCAGGGCCAATCCCTAGACAGATTTTTACCCCAGTTCCCTAAATGGCCCCCTCAGGGATTAAACTCATAACTTTAGGTTTAGTAGTCCAATGCTCAAACCACTGAGGTATACATGGGAGAGAAAAACTGGCTGAGATAATATCTTTTATTAGACCAACTTGTGCTGGTGAAAGAAACAAGCTTTTGAGTTACACAGTGCTCTTCTTCAGGTCTGGCAAAAGTACTCAGAGTTGTCACAGCTAAATACAAAATGGATCAAACTGTTCAGCATAAGTAGTTAAAACACATTCTCAGGGCCAGTGCAACCATTTAGGCGACCGTTGGCAGGGGTGGCATTTTCTTCATCCGCGACCACAGCGGCCGGATCTTTGGTGCCCCGGTCGCCACCAGCGTTTAGGCGGAGGGAGCTGGGGTAGGGGAGCGCGGGGAGGGCTGCCTGCAGCAAGTAAGTGGGAGGGGGCATGGCATTCAGGAGAACTCCTCGCCCCAGCTCACCCCTGCCCCGCCTCCTCCCTGAGCACACCGTCGCCACTTCACTTCTCCTGCCTCCCACGCTTGCGGCACCAGCCACAAGCCTGAGAGGCCAGAGAAGTGGAGTGGTGATGGTGTGCTCGGGGTGGAGGCGGAGCAGGGGGGGTGCCACAGGGCGGAGGGTGGGGAGCTGCCGCAGGGGAGGGGCTCCTCAGAGCGGGGGATGGGGGAGGGCACAAGGTGGAAGTTACACCTAGGGTGCAAAACATCCTTACACTGGCCCTGCATATTCTAAGAGAGTGTTCAAAGTGAGTACCCCATTAACAACTCTGCAGTCATAAGACAAAAAAAGGGGGAGGGACATTAGTGGGTTACAGATTGTTGTAATAAAGTGTAAATCCAGTGTCTTTATTAAGACCATGATTCTTAGTGCCTAGCAGAATTATAAATTTAAGTTCCCAGGTTCATTTTATGGAAAGTTTTGTTCAGGTTTCCTTTGAAGATGAGGACTGAGAGGTCAGATAGGGAGTGATTGTTTGTGGAAAGTATTTGCCCACAAGTGATGGTGTTCTTGTCTTTTATCATTTTCCTTTGTAAGTTCATTTATTTGGCTGTGGCACTGAGGACGTTTCCCAGACCTAATGAAGAACTCTGTGTAGCTTGAAAGCTTGTCTCTTTCACCAACAGAAGTTGTCCATTATCTCACTCACTTTGTTTCTCTAGTATCCTGGGCCCAACATGGATACAATACAGCAAAGAACAATGGTACTTATACATTCTCAGAAAAGCTATTCTGTGCTCAGAGAGTAAGTGCTTTAATTTGGGGAAGGATATATTGTCTTTTTCGTATATAAAAGGTATGAAATCTGTGTGTTACATGCAACAGTCAGCTCACCCTTTATTATGGAATCGCTACTGCTGCCTCCATAATACAAGGAGAGCAAATTTCTGAAGCACTGCCTAGATGTTCATATGATCTCATCCTAAACATTGATGATACAATTAGCTTTACTTCAAAGATGCATATTTCATATGTAGTAAAGCTTTGTAGCCAACTAATGTGTATATTGCAGAGGGATCCTACAATACAAATCCAGGCGAACTGTGCATGCAGGTAATTATTTTGTCCTTGTGAGTAGACAGAATGTGGAAATGAAGTATAAGTGTGGTCCTGCTACTAGTGATATTGGTGGAGTTTTGCCACTGATGTCAGTGGAAGCAGAACTGCGACTGTAGAGAAAATGAATCCTGTATATTTCCATATCCAGTCTTTTGGTAGAAACTGACCAGATCATACAGGCCAACAGTGGGGAAGTATACATAAAAAAATGGAAACCTAGTGCACATGTTTAGTGTTGTGAATTCTTATACTATGTGGTGGCTTTCTTAGGCCAGGAATACACTAGAAACTTTTGACAGTATAGCATTTTCAGGTAGAGTTATGATTTTATTTATTTTTGCAACATTTCTGTGTCAGCAAAATCTGTAGTCTAGCATAATTATATTGGCAAAAGTGCTTTCTTGCAGATATAAATTGTCTACCCTAGGAGGGCTTGCTGATGTAGCTATGCCAGCAAACCTTTTCTAATATCGATTAGGCCTTAGAGGCCTTTCTACTGAAGTTAAGCGACTATGTGATCATCTTACCCTCTCCCCTCCCTTTTTTTTTTTAATTAAAGCTAGGTTTCTTGTGCTCATAGTTGTGGAGGATAACTTAAAAATGTGAATTGGGTAAAACGGCATATAAAACGGTCCAAGCAACTTACAAATGAAATGTAATGATGTTTTGGGGCCTGACTCATGATTGGCAATATTGAAAGTTTGGCATCACAGTACTGTTGCCAGCACAGAGTGCCTGAGGGAGGCAACGGTTGGGTCTGTTGCCCGGTGTGCTTCACAAGCAATTAAACACACCAGGGTGGAGAAGTAACCAAACTTTATTTGAGCTCAAATAAGACGCCTGGAGCCACGCAGAACTCAGATCAAGTGCGCGAAACAAACAGCTTACCTAACTATTTATACTGGAACCAAAACTGATACACATTACAACATTATTTGTCACTCACACAGTCCCCACCCTAGGCTAAGTCTGCCTAGTAACAGTCAAGTTTTCCGCCCAAAGGTTAAATCTGCCCAGCAACTGCAGGAGTAGGAGTAGCCCCTCCCAACAAGGGCAACCTGAGGTCAAACATGGAGGAGTAGAACTCAAAATGGAGGAGCTGGTACACTGTGGCTCAGAACAAGAGGACTTCATCGGCTCTCATGGCCTTCCATTCTCCCGAATTACCTGGTTTATGCCAAGTCTGTCCCCAACAGTACCAGCCTTGTCTGTTTTTTAAAGAATCAATAGCTTGCTTCATCCCAAAGGTATCAAGCTTTCACATTTGGAAAGTTTGAGCAAAAATGATTGATTGATGTACAGTTAACTTGCTCTAATTGATTGCTTGTATGTTTACAAAGATCTTGATGTTGTATTTAGGGAAACTTTAGAAGTAAAAATGGTAAGTTCTCTCACTGGCATGTTTCACAATAAGCAAGCAGAGTATTTTTCAAAAGAAGTGATATTCCAAATATATATATACACTTTAATTACTTATAGTGAGGATTTTAGTTTTGCGATGTGAATTGTGAAAAATACTTTTTTAAATGTGTAATGAAAGATTAGCAGAAGAGCAGAGGGGAGAAAAAGTACTTTCCTGACTAGGAATGGAACCCGGTCTGCAGTGGTGAAAGCAATGAATCCTAACTACTGGACCACTAGGGAAAAATTATAATGTTATTACACACTTGGTTGTAAATTTTTGTTTACATATGTAGGTTTCCTTTTCTTCTGGGACTAACTCATGTGACTCCTCTTTATTCTTTCCCTTCCCCCTTCCTTATGTAAGATAGCTTCACTAAGTGTTGTTCTGTCAGTGTTTCGGTTTCTCTCAGCTCCTACTGGCACAGAAGCAGCCAGTCGGGCTCAGTGTCTCTTCAGCTCCAACTAGCATTCAAGAACACCCAAGAAAGATGTACAATTTTCCTGAACGGGGGGGGGGTTGATGGAGGGGGAGGAATAAAGTCTGAATAAGAGACTTCGATCCATTAATTTTAAAAAGGAAATGCCCACGAGCAATCAAAATTAATAAAGCCCAGCTTTTTATCAAAGGCACTGTAGCCAAAATGTTCGGTTAGGTACACAAATTCACATACAGGCACCTAATAAATGACTTTATTTTCACATGGCTGTGTACCCACATTTGACTAATGTGATTGTTATAAGTTAATATATGAGTTAAGTTATTACTCTAATTTGATTGTGGTTCCTAAAAAGCCTAAGCAAAGTAAAGAATTATTTTGATGTTCTTAGATAAAATACATAGGTAGAAGATGACTTTCTGTAGATTTCTGGTGTGCTGTCTATATAGTGCTTTTTAAGTACCCACTTCAATACTAACATATCTTGATTTGTACAGGGGCTCTGAGTGACATTTCTACAGTTGCCCTTTCATTCTAAACCTCTTTTATCAGATAACTGGAGAAGAGACTTGGATCATCGTGGAGGAGTGGGACCATAATCTTCAGGATGCTTCGACTAAGGTTTTACACAGCTCCCTATCATCACTGTAGTTTCTGAGCACCCTCTAGGTAAAATCTATTAGTAATAGGGCATGGATATATATGTTCACAACAACCTAAACCACAAAAAGGTAGGCAGCTACATCTTGTGAGCCTCTGCATTTTCTTTAAAGTCAGCTTCCAATACAGTAAATTACAGTGATGTAGCCTGAGAGTGACAAATGCATGGATCATGGTGGCTAGGTCCTTGGCCAAGAGGAAGGGGTGAAGAAGATTCCTTGGAGCTGAAAGAAGGTGTTGCTAGTCACTGCCTTTATCTGGTCAGACAAATATAGGGATGAATTAAATAGGCTTTGCACCATTTTGAGTGGGAGAGGTACATCTTCAATGGAAACAAAGAGAAGAGGGAAAGAAAAAATGTTCCAGTTTGTTCTTCACAGTGTTTCCCTTTCATTTTGAATTATGTTTATTAGGGAGTGCCTGGGGACCAACCAGGAATGGGGCTTAATAGGCTAGGCCCATATGGAAGTCGTGATAATATTTCTTATCTTAAAAGAGCTGCTGTGCTATGGCACTTTTTTCTTTATCTGGCATTTCATTATGAGAGTCTCATTTTACAAGTATAGGGACTATTGTGTGTTTATCATGGGTGGTGTGTGAACTGCTGGCTGGGGGAGGCTAGCTCCCAGCCCCACCTCTTCCTCCTGAGGCCCCAACCCTTCCACACCACCTGCCAGAGCCATTCCACCATGGCAGCCGCAAGCACCTGCGCCAGGCTAGAGCCCCCAGCCCCGGAGTGCCCATAGCCTCCCTCACAGTCCTAGAGCGGGCGGTGTGGCTGCAACCTCCCAGACCATAGAGCACTAGGAGGTAGGCGGTGCAGTTGCAGCCGCCCTGAGCACCTGGTGGGAGGGCGGGTGGCATGGCCACAGCCCCCCGAGCCACAGGGTGTCAGGAGGGTGAGTGGCGTGGCCTCAGCCTCCCAAGGCCCAGAATGCCAAGAGAGTGGGTGGTGCAGCCCGAGATGGGGCCACCCCACAGGGAGACTGGAGCAGCACCTAGTGGAAGCTGGTCAGGGGACCTGGGGGTGGGGTGTGTGCAGGGCCACATCCGGATGTTTGGGGAGGCACAGCCTCCCCCAGCCTATGATACCAGGCACTCATGATGTTTCTATATATAACTGCTTAACCTCAGGCTTTTAGTCTGCAGCTCATGATTTTGTGGGTTTGCTGAAGCCTTCAGCCCTGCCTCTGAAGTCTCAGGACTTTCTTAGAATATCAGGGTTGGAAGGGACCTCAGGAGGTCATTTAGTACAACCCCCTGCTCAAAGCAGGACCAATCCCCAACTAAATCATCCCAGCCTGGACTTTGTCCAGCCTAACCTTAAAAACCTCTAAGGAAGGAGATTCTACCACCTCCCTAGGCAACCCATTCCAGAGCTTCATCACCCTCCTAGTGAAATAGTGTTAAAATCCAACTTAAACCTCCCCCACTGCAACTTAAGACCATTACTTCTTGTTCTGTCATCTGGTACCACTGAGAACAGTCTAGATCCATCCTCTTTGGAACCCCCTTTCAGGTAGTTGAAAGCAGCTATCAAATCCCCCTTCCTTCTCTTCTACAGACTAACTGTGAATGTGAAACAGACTAAGGGAGGAATAGAGGAGGTGAACGTTACACTGTCTAAAGGAGGAATATCTGCAAAGATTACAGATCATGTGTGCTCAAGACCTGCTGTTGCTCAAAGTCAAATAATGCAGGGAAATATATCTATTTTCCTGATTTTAAAACAAAACACTTTTTTGTCTTAAGAAGAAGAAAGTTGGGGGCTGGGAGTGTCGGGAGGCCTGGAATATGAGAATCTCAGGTTTTTCATTTTCCCACTGAAATTAACATCAATTTTCAATGCATTTTAAAATTTGGGCCCTGATTCTATAATAGGGCTCCTCATGGGTGCAAGGGGTCAACTGTTTGGATCAAATTGCAGGAGTATATGTACTTTTGGCGGGGGAGGGGTTCCAAGAGAACTAAGCGAACACCAACTTGTTCAGATTAAGGTGCTGACCCTGCCATGGACTCTATGGGATACAGGGGTGCGGGTAAGGTGTCAACCCTTTATGTTACAACATGTGAGACTGTTTCCCCTCCTCGCCCTCCCCGCTCCCCCCAAAAAACTCAGACAAGTCAAATTGCCTAGAAAATGAGTAACCTGGGGCCCGGCTCCCTAGTGTGGTCAAGGGGACAAACCACAGGGCAGCAGAAAGATGGGGGGAATTTTGGCCCCCGCGGTGGCGCCGAAAGCTGCGGGTGACATTTGAGGGGGCTAATACTGCCCCCTCACTCGGGGGAGAAGGAGCCGATGCGCAGAGAGGGACTGGAGGAGGGGCCCAGCAAGGCGGAGCTGCGGACAGTCCTGGCGGCGCAGGCAGAGCCGGGGGAGCGGGGCGCACTGGCGGCGAGGGCAGCTGGGTGGGTGGGTGAGTGCGGCGCAGGCCAGGCGGGGCGGGCTCTGCTTGGCGACCATGCTGCTGGCGGAGGTTGGGAGCTGCGCGCTCTCTGCAGCGGGCTGAGCTGCCTGCAGTGGCCGGGTCTCTCCGGGGATCTCTCCTCGGCGGCCGTGGATGTTCCTGGATTGCCGCATCCGCCCCTCTGCAGCGACCCCCACCCCCTCCCCTTCCTCCTGAAGTCGCCCAGGGAGCATGGGGGCCCCGCTGAGCATCCCTGAGAGGATCCGACCCAGCCGCAACCGCAAGGGCCCGGCCCGCGGCTGAAGGAACCGGTGCCGCTGGTGGGTATCAGCGGGCGGCAAATGCCCCACTCGGGTTGGGGTAGGGGTGACCCAGCAGCAGCCTGAGGAGGGGAAGGGGGCTCCATCGGGGGCTCACATTTTGCAGCCCTCATAACAAACAATCTGCCTTTTCAGAGGCACGGCACAACAACACAGCCGGCAAGGGGGGAGGAGGAGGCGGGAGAGAAGGAGGCGGCCAGATGCGGAAGTGCGTTAGTTTGGCTGGCTTCAGAAACGCTGGATCCCTTGGCTTGTCTGTGACAGCAAAACCGGAGGGGGAACATCGGGCGTGAGGAAGCTGCTTAGAGAAGGGGCGGCGGGACTGAAAGGTGCAGATTGTGTGTTGTAGATGTACAGCTAGCCTGTGTTTGGAGAAGGGGGGGTTCAGTTCGCTTGAATTCTTCACTGGACTGGTTATGTTTTGGTAACACCCACGGTGAGGTAGCTGCTTTCAATCTCTGTAGTCCTGCTTCAAATATTTTACAATCCGAGTCTTTTTATTTATTTCTCTGCAATCAAAATCCTGTTGCTAATAGTGTAATTATTTCTTCTCCCACCTTTAACAGGTTCTGAAATATGTTTTCAGTTAGGATTATGGAATTTTTACATATACCTCCAGGAAGTAGGTTTCATTTTTTGTAATTTGGGGAGGAGGAAGAGGAGGTGATGGTGGTAATTTGAGGGAAGGGCCTTAAATGATATTTTGGGAGCATGAAATCTGTCGTAGCTATTGGGTGATGTGGGGTGGGTATTCACTGCAGTGATGCACCGAAGCATCCAGCAGTAGGCAACGTCATATTCCAGTGTGTTTAACATAACTTTGTACCTGATATCCTTTGTTATTCAGGGAAATTGGTGAGCTAGGAACTTGGTTTCAAATAATAATTTCAAAATAAAGAACAAATGCTGATTTTCATTTTCTTCTGTCAGTCTTGTTTTGGAGCAATTGTAAGATTTCCAGCATGTGAATTATTGGAAAATGGGGTTGGTTGTGATAGTTCTGTTTAAAACAAATAGATGATTTTAACTATCAAACAACATTAGTCACGAACATACTAAAGATTTGAACAAGAGAATAGAGGCTACTTAGAGTTCACATTACAAATCTGGACTCAGACTTGTGCCATTGTATTTTTTTTAAACAGTTTTAAGTGTGGATGGATTGTTATCCTGGATTTATAGTCCTGACATCTGATTTTCCTGTCTGTTGATGGTTTGCTAATCCAACGCATGATATCAGAACATATTTTATGGTTTAATTTCCTTTTCTAAACAGAGAGAGAAGACAGTAGCTAATAAGCAATACTGGGTGTATGAGAGTGGATACATTGGGCCCAGATCTTTCAATTTCATTTAAGCAACTGGACCCCTACACCTGTTCACATCCTTACTGATTTCAGTAGGATTCTTTGAGTGGATACAGGGATTCACCTGTATCGATCTGCCGGCAGTATTAAGGCTACAGATTTTTAACAGCTGTCTTCTTGACATTAGTCTTGTTAGAGTAAATACTCAGTAATGTAATTTTATCACGTGTTATTTACTTAATGGTCTGTAAATACTGCACTTTCATGAGGCCATGGTACATGCTTGTCTTAATACATAATTATGGACTTTTAAATGGGTGATGTTTACGCACTAATCGATTATGATTTGTTGGAAGCTGCTATGAACGACTTTAAGTGCCCGTATTTGGATAATATTTTGCATGCATATTGAAGAAGTCTTTCCAGTCTATTGCTTACACAAATATTTACATATTTTAAAAAATAAATACTGGTATTATATGTACAAAATATAACATTAGAAAAAAAGTTACTGCAGCTTGCAAAAGGAAACACCAAGAAATATATATACTGCATCTGAAAAACTCAATAAGCAGCCACGCAGATCTTGAAAGTTGAAAGCAAGCCAAAGTAAAAATGCTTCCACTTTCCAGTCCTCTTTCTCTCTCAAATCCTCTTACCTGGAAGATTTCCATAAATGAACTAAATAGACAATGGACTCAACCTTGCAAGTTTTATACCTGTGAGTAACTTTGCTCTTGTGAGTAGTCCCATTGACTGCAACAGGAGCAATCCCATGAGCTAAATTACTCCCAGGCATAAAACTTTGCAGGATTGAGTCCATTGTCTATTTAGTTCATTTGTGATTCAGTATTGTGAATTTTGAATTCTGTTCTTTATTAAAGAACATGGAGGCTCTATATTCAGTGCCTTCCTTTTCTTCATTGTGTAGCACAGCGTCAGACAAGGAACATTTCCAGAAAACACGTTGTATATACATGCCTCACTGTCCCTATCTCGCCTCAATGGGCTCTTCCCTTGCAATGTCCCTGTTCCTATGAGTTGCAGCACTTCATTTGATGCCGTTAGGATTCTGATTCGTCATCTCTAATGTTGAAGTGATAAATCATCCCTTGAACTTGAAGTGAATCAATAAGAATGCTTCTGTTTGTTATACTCCATGTTTAAGATTTGGAGAATACAAGCAGAATTACTTAGGGAGTGATGGTATACAATATTTCACCTCCATATATTTCTTTAAGTCCTGATTTTCCTACAGTGTGGTGCCAGCAAGCATCACAATATTAAGGCAAGAGGTTGAGCTTCTATATTTAGTGCTGATATAGAGCTGCATTCATTTGGAGAATAGAGTAGACGATAACATTGTTCGAGCAGGACCTCTTCTGTGACCTGATTGTCCGACTTGATACATCTCCTTTAAATGGATGACCAAAGCGCGGCCAAAGGGTGTCTCATACATGGAAGTATCTATATTGCTTGAAACATGATCTGTCTGATCCTATTAATTGCTGGTCCTGGCAGAAGAGGTTTTTACAAAAAGATAATTGTGATCTAAATAGAGGACAGGAGAGCCCAGTTTCCCTTTTTACTCTCGTAGGCATTGAAGGAAGGTTGGAACACAACTGATAAGAGAAAATTTTACAACTCCCTTTATCTTAGAGAGGAGGATCCTATGCCAGACAAAGCAGCATAGCCAAGGTTTGCTTACTGGTCATTAAGGGGAAGCGAGTTTTTATTCTTCCAATTCTGGAATAATAATTATACTTGTTTCACTGGGTTAGCAGAGCTGACGTGATGCAAATTCGACTATTGCTTGGGCCCAAGACTTGTATTAATAACTGGGGAGTTTCCACCAGGCATCATGTTGAGGGTAAGAATAACAGTCTGCTGTTAGGTTAGTCACTTCTGAAATATAATGGACCTGAACGAAGATTTGGCACAGCAGACAGTATAGATCCAAAGCCTCCAGCAATGTTGGACATTGTCTAGGATTTTGGACCAACCTGAGGCAATTTATATACCATACATTGATTGCATTGCCCTTTGTTAGAAGGACCCAGAATCTGTCTCAGTTGTTTGCAAAAATCATGATGGCAAACACTCCAGTCATTATACTTCAGTGAGTTTATGTGCCAGTTTGACTCTTTAAGGGATCATTGTCCCCTTTTTGATATTTTTCAGATTTTGCTCCTAACCTGACAGACTGGCATCTGATTCTACCGTCCCACTGGGGAAGACAGACAGATTACATTGCTGTTCCATATCTTCATGTGGTTTAGACACCATAGGACTTCCTTATTCACCTTCCACTAAAGATGTTGTCATATGAACTACCACTGTGAGGCAGGTTAGCTTTCAGATGACCCAGTTACGAATCCAGACTTAGAAGGTTTGACTGAATGGTAGAGATAATAACCCCTAAACTTGAGCCTCATTTTTGAGGAATTTTTTGAAGTCTGAGGAGTCTCTTTATCTTCTTCCTTATTTCCCCTAGTTTGTTCCTGGGGAGACTTATCAGGGCCATAGTAAAGTCCACATTGAATCTGAAGGAAGCTGTTCTCAGTGTGGGTTCCAGCATGTATATTTTTCCTATTAATCACAAATGCTTCCGTGTCCATGAGGAAAACGCACCAAATATCCTCTGTTCCTGTGCTGGCTGCTGATTGGAATGTCATTCAGGGGCAAGCTGCTGAAACTGAGCCAGGCTGCCACCGGACAGTGTCACTTATCAACTGAATTTGCTCCATCTTGAAGGTAGTAATTCACCGTATACTTGTTCAGGGTTCTTAAACTGATCATGGGTCTGCAACTTCTGTTTGTGTACGTACCAGAAGGGCATACTCTCACACCTTGGAGGCTCTCCTCTGGAGGTTTCCTAGATTTTTTTTTTAAAGAGGAGAAGGGACCGTGGTGATCATCTAGTCTGACCTCCTGCACAGCACAGGCCATAACATTTTGTCCAGAAATTCCTGCATCAAGCCTAATAGTTGAACTACAACATATCTTTTGGACGGACTTCTTTTCTTGATTTAAAAATGTCTAGTGATGGAGAATCTATCTCATGGTTATTTACCTTTATTATTAAAAATGTGTGCCTTATTTCCTGTTTGAATTTATCTAGCTTCATCTTCCCACTCTTGGATCTTGTTATGCCTTTGTCTGCTAGATTAAAGAGCTCTCTATCATCAGGTGTTTTCTCCCCATGTAAGTATATACAAACCATGCTTAAGTCACCTCTTAACTTCTCTTCAGTTAGCATAATAGATTGAGCTCTTTGAATTTCTTACTGTAAGGAAGGTTTTTCAAATTCTCAAATCATTGTTGTTGCTCTTCTTGGAAACCTTCCCAATTTTTCAACATCCTTTTAGAAGTGTGGACACTGGGACAGGACAAAGTATTCCAGTAATGGTCTTTCTAGTGCTGTTTACAGTCAAATCCCTACTCTATTTATACTTCATATTTCTTTGCTGATGCACCCAAGGAACACACAGATTCATAGAATATTAGGGTTGGAAGAGACCTCAGGAGGTCATCTATTCCAATCCCCTGCTCAAAGCAGGATCAACACCAACTAAATCATCCTTTGTCAAGCCAGGCCTTAAAAACTTCAAAGGATGGAGATTCCACCACCTCCCTAGGTAACCCATTCCAGATCTTCCCCACTGCAACTTGAAATCATTACTTCTTGTTTAGTCATCTGCCACCACTCAGAACAGCCTAGCTCCATCCTCTTTGGAACCCCCCTTCAGGTAGTTGAAGGCTGCTATCAAATCCCCCCTCACTCTTCTCTTCTGCAGACTAAATAAGCCCAGTTCCCTCAGCCTCTCCTTGTAAGTCATGTGCCCCAGACCCCTAATCATTTTTGTTGCCCTCTGCTGGACTCTCTCCAATTTGTCCACATCCCTTCTGTAGTGGGGGGACCAAAACTGGATGCAATACTCCAGGTGCGGCCTCACCAGTGTCGAGTAGAGGGGAATAATCACTTCCCTCGATCTGCTGGTGATGCTCCAATCTGTCATTGGCCTTGGCAATGAGGGCATACTGCTGACTCATATCCAGCTTCTCATCCACTGTATTCTCCAGGTCCTTTTCTGCAGAACAGCTGCTTAGCCAAGTATCAGCGGGGTAGCTGTATTAGTCTGGATCTGTAAAAAGCGACAGAGTCTTGTGGCACCTTATAGACTAACAGAGATATTGGAGCATAATCTTTTGTGGGTGAATACCCACTTCGTCAGATGCATGTAGTGGAAATTTCCAGAGGCAGGTATAAATATGCAGGCAAGAATCAGTCTAGAGATAATGAGGTTAGTTCAGTCAGAGAGGCAGAGGCCCTCTTCTAGCAGTTGAAGTTTGAAAACCAAGGGAGGAGAAACTGCTTTTGTAGTTGGCTAGCCATTGACAGTCTTTGTTTAATCCTGAGCCGATGGTGTCAAATTTGCAAATGAACTGAAGTTCAGCAGTTTCTTTTTGAAGTCTGGTCCTGAAGTTATTTTGCTGCAGGATGGCTACCTTTAATCTGCTATTGTGTGTCCAGGGAGTTTGAAGTGTTCTCCTTTGTATGTTGCCATTCCGAATATCTGACTTGTGTCCATTTATCCTTTTACGTAGGGATTGTCCAGTTTGGCCGATGTACATAGCAGAGGGGCATTGCTGGCACATGATGGCTATATTACATTTGTAAACGGGTGGGGTCTTACCACCTGGCGCCTCCTGCTGGTCACTCCTGGGAATTAACTCGTTTCCAGTGGAGCGCCTCCTCCTGGTGGTGTCCCATCCGTTATTCTGCCCCTGGTCGGCATCTCTGGACCCGCGTTGCTCCCTGCTCGGCGGCGTCCTCTTCGAGGTCACTGCCCTCCGGCAGTGCCCCTCAGTCTGTCTGCATCCCCTTCCGGGGATCGATTGTCAGCAGTCCTCCAGTCAAGCCTTCATTTGCAACCACCCACCCTCAAAGTCTAATCCCTCTCGGCAGGGATCTAGCGTGGTCCGTAATGGCCAGCGACTGGATGTACTGCAAGGAGGAAGGGGGGGGGACCCAGGCCCGCCCTCTACTCTGGGTCCCGACCCAGGGACCCTCTGGCGTTAGCCTCGCTGTCCTCCTCCTTCTCCTCCTTGGTCTGTTTCCCTGGGCCGCTTCCCCTACGGCCCCTTGCCCCCGCTAGGCCCTTTCTTTATCAGGGCCTGCAGCCTGGCGGCTAGGGGCTAGAGCTTTCTAGCCTCCCTGAGCCTGCCCAGCGCTGTGCTGTCTGCGGTGCTAGTCTCCCCCCTGGAGACTGACCTTCTCCCTTCGAAGGCCTGGGACAGACTGACTGCTCCCTTCTCTGGCCAGCCTTTATATATGTCTGAGCCAGGCCCTGATTGGCTGTCTACAATCTAGGCCCTGATTGGCTCCCTATAAGCCCTCTTTTAATTGGCTCCTGGGCTGCACAGGCCCCCCTGGCCTGCCACAGCCCACTCTCCCAAGGAGTGGGGCAATTTGCCCCACTACACATTGGTGGACGTGCAGGTGAATGAACTGATGATGTTGCGGCTGATCTGGTTAGGTCCTGTGATGATGTTGTTGGTGTAAATATGTGGGCAGAGTTGGCATCGAGGTTTGTTGCATGAATTGGTTCCTGAGTTGGAGTTACTATGGTGCGATGTGTGGTTGCTGGTGAGAATATGCTTAAGGTTGGCGAGTTGTCTGTGGGCAAGGACTGGCCTGCCTCCCAAGGCCTGTGAAAGCGAGGGATGGGTCCTAGATCACTGATAATGCATTGGAGGGGTTTTAGCTGAGGACTATAGGTGATGGCCAGTGGAGTTCTGTTGGTTTCTTTCTTGGGCTTGTCTTACAGCAGGAGACTTCTGGGTACACGTCTGGCTCTGTTGATTTGCTTCCTTATTTTCTTGTGCAGGTATCGTAGTTTTGAGAATGCTTGGTGAATATTTTGTAGGAGAACACTTCAGCCTCCCTGGTTGAACTAACCTTGTTATCTCTAGACCAGTGGTTCCCAAACGGGTTCGTGAACCGCTGGGGGTTCACAAAATGTTACAGGGGGTTCTCGGGGAAAAAATTCCCTAATGGTGGACAGAGCTGCCCTTACGGGCAGTACGGGGCAGTACAGGGCCAGCAGACTGGAGCCCCTGAACTTCCAAGCGCTAAGCAGATCAAAGCAAGCATATCTCTCACATTGAGGAGATTTAAACTTCAAGACAGCTTATAAGAAATGGAAAGAGAGGTGGATATATTTTGCTGTTTTTAAAAATTAAATAGGCAGCTAAGCTTTGTTGTAAGTGCATTGTTTGCCTGGACTGCTCAAGACTTGAATGCTTGTGTAGGAGGAACTCTTTGATATGGCTTCTTAAATACCTTCATGCTGTTTTACCTCTGATACTCCTTGATGAAACATAGGAGCCTTGTCTTATAACAGGCTTATTCAAAGTGATTCAAGCTACGGAAGTGAGATCTTGGAAGAGAGTTGCCATTTTCATAATATAATAAAAATACTATAATGATAAATAAGCATGTTGTAAAAACAAATTTTGTATTTCCGAGATCTCTGCTTTTATAATTTATACTCAGGTAAAGGATCAAATCCCTGGAAATACTCATATTTAGGAGGGGGTTTCACGAGACGACATTTTAGTGAAAGGAGTTCACAGGTTGTTAAAGTTTGGGAACACTGCTCTAGACTGATTCTTGCCTGCATCTTTATACCTGCCTCTGGAAATTTCCACTACATGCGTCTGACGAAGTCGGTATTCACCCACAAAAGCTTATGCTCCAATACGTCTATTAGTTTATAAGGTACCACAGGACTCTTTGTTGCTGCTTAGCCAGTTGGCCCCCAGCCTGTAGCAGTGCATGAGATTCTTTCTTCCTAAGTGCAGGACTATGCACTTGTCCTTGTTGAACCTCATCAGATCTCTTTTGGCCCAATCCTCCGATTTGTCTAGGTCACTCTGGATCCTATCCCTACCCTCCAGTTTATCTATCTCTCCCCCCAGCTTAGTGTCATCTGCAAACTTGCTGAGGGTGCAATTAATCCCATCATCCAGATCATTAATAAAGATGTTGAAAAAATGGACCCCAGGATCGACCTCTGAAGCACTCTGCTTGATACCGGCTGCCAACTAGACACTGAGCCGTTGATCACTACCCGTTGAGCCTGACAATCTAGCCAGCTTTCTATCCACCTAATAGTCCATTCATCCAATCCATACTTTTTTAACTTGCTGGCAAGAATACTGTGGGAGACCGTATCAAAAGCTTTGCTAAAGTCAAGATCTATCACATCCACCGCCTTCACCATATCCACAGAGCCAGTTATCTCATCATAGAAGGCAATCAGGTAGGTCAGGCATGACTTGTCCTTGGTGAATCCATGCTGACTGTTCTGATCACCTTCCTCTCTTCCAAATGCTTCAAAATATCCTCTCCATGATTTTGCCAGGGACTGAAGTGATGCTGACCAGTCTGTAGTTCTCCAGGTTCTCTTTCGTCCCTTCTGTAATGATAGGCACAATATTTGCCTTTTTCCAATTGTCTGGGACCTCCCCCAATCATCATGAATTTTCGAAGATAATGGCCAATGGCTCTGCAGTCACATCAGCCAACTCCCTCAGCATCCTTGGATGCATTATGTATGGACTCATGGACTTATGCATGTCCAGCTTTTCTAAATAGTCCTTAACCTGTTCTTTCACTACTGAAGGCTGCTAACCTCCTCCCCATACTGTGCTGCCCAGTGCAGCAGTCTGGGAGCTGACCTTGTTTGTGAAGACCAAGGCAAAAAAAGCATTTGGTACTTCAGCTTTTTTCACATCCATCTGTCACTATATTGCCTCCTTCATTCAGTAAAGTTCCCACACTTTCTCTGACCACCTTCTTGTTGCTAACATACCTGTAGAAACTCTTCTTGTTACTCTTAACATCCCTTGCTACCTTCCACTCCAGTTGTGCCTTTGCCTTCCTGATTACATCCTTGCATGCGCGAGCAATATTTCTTATACTCTTCTCTAGTCATCTGTCCAAATTTCCACTTCTTGTAAGCTTCCTTTCTGAGTTTAGNCCTCTCTTTCATGTGACATTGTAAATAAGAAGCAGTCAACAGTATATCCCACAAATGTAAATAAACTTGTTGGTCTTAGCAATTGGCTGAACAAGAAGTAGGACTGAGTGGACTTGTAGGCGCTAAAGATTTACATTGTTTTGTTTTTGAGTGCAGCTATGTACCAAAAGAAAATCTACATTTGTAAGTTACACTTTCACGATAAAGAGATTGCACTACAGTACTTGTATGAGGTGAATTGAAAAATACTATTTCTTTAGTTTATCATTTTTACAGTGCAAATATTTGTAATAAAAAATAATAATATAAAGTGAGCACTGTACACTTTGTATTCTGTGTTGTAATAGAAATCAATATATTTAAAAATGTAGAGAAAAAACATCCAAAAATATTTAATAAATTTCAATTGGCATTCTATTTTTAGTAGTTCAATTAATTGTGATTAATTTTTTTTAATCATGGTTAATTTTTTGACTTAATTGCATGAGTTAACTGCAATTAATAGACAGCCCTAATCTTTATTAATAGCTAATAGCTTTGCAAGCTAAATATTATGGCAATTCTAATCCCATCCCACCCTCCACTCCCCAAATCATATATGAGGGATCCCACAGTCAAACTTGATAACAAACAATAGACATATTGGAAACTACTTAAAAATGATACGCTATCACTTTAAATGTGAGAGATTTCCTGGTCTTGCTTGCAGGGTAGGGGCCTCTGAGAGTAGCCATTTCATCTGGGTCATCTGAGTCAGTCAGCAGACAACCAGTCTGGAAAGAGCCATCTTAAAGTAATATGAGATGAGTTGTGCTCACTGCCTTAGTGACCAACCTGTTTTCTCTCTCTCTCTGTATCTCTCTGATTTTCTTGTGTGTTATTGTTCTGAATTCTAGGAAATAAAAGTAGATACTCCCACAAGAGTATTAATGTTTTTATCTAACTTCTGTGTGAGTGCTATGAACATAATACTTGATATTGTTTTTTTATGAAATTACAATTTTGGTTAAAGGTAACTGAGTTGATATAAGAGGGCAGTTCCTCAGCTACTGTAAATTGTTTTAATTCCATTACTACCAGTGGAGTTATGATAATTTATGCCATCTGAGGATCTGCTCTACTGTACTTAAGATTCTGTAAGGCATTTGACATAGGCTCATATAACATTCTGATTAGAAAATTAGCACTAAACAAAATCAATGTAGTACATATTAAATGGATTAAAAATTGGCTATCTGACAGATCCCAATAAGTAATTGTAAATGGGGAATCATCATCCAAGAGAGTTGTTTCTAGTGAGGTCTCTCTAGTGAGGGCTCTGTTCTTGGCCAAACGCTTTTCAATATCTTTATCAAAGGTTGAGCCTATTTTTTTTTTAAGAAAATATGACATTATTGCTGGTAAGCTTGCAAATGGCTTGAAAATTGGTGGAGTAGTAAATAATAATGGTAGGTCAATACTACAGAGCCATTTGGATTACTTGGCAAGGTGGGCTCACTTAAACAGCATGCATTTTAATACTGCCAACGCAAAATAATACATCTAGGAACAGATAACATTGGTCACATAGGATGGGGCACTGTATTTTGGAAAGTAGTGATTCAGAAAGGATTTAGCTGTCATGTGGGAGAACCAGATGAACAAAAGCCCCCCTTGAGACATGATGGCTAAGAGAGGAAATGCCATCCTTGGATTAATAGGCAGGGGAATATTGAATAAAAGAAGAGAAGGTGCTATTATCACTGTGTACCTCATGATAACACCAGTACTGGAATATTGTGTCAGTCTGGTTTCTGTACTTTTAAAACTATGTTCATGTATTGGCAAGTATAAAGAAGATCCATGTATTTGGTTTATCCAAGAAAAAGTTAGAGGTGACTTAACCAGAGTTTATAAGTACTTACATGGGAAGAAGATTTTTCATAATGAAAGGACCTAATTCAGCAGACAAAGGCATAATGAGATTGAATGCCTGGAAGCTGAAGCTAGACAAGTTCATATGAGATGTAAGATTCAAATATTTTAAAAGTGAGTGTAATTAGCCATTAGAACAACTTACCTAGCGATGTGATACAGTCTCTTTCATTTTTAAATTTTTAAATAAGATTTAATATGATTGGATGTCTTTTTAAAAGCTATGTCCTAGCTTATCCAGAAGTTGTTTGCTTCATGCAAGGGTCACTGGATGAAATTCTATGGGCTATTTTATGAAGGAGGTCTGATATATGATCAAAATGATCCCTTCTGGGTCTCAAATTTATGAATCTGTTATTCTAAAGACCTATGATGTGATTGGAATAATAGAGACTTGGTGGGATAACTCACATGACTGGAGTACTGTCATGGATGGATATAAACTGTTCAGGAAGGACAGGCAGGGCAGAAAAGGTGGGGGAGTTGCATTGTATGTAAGAGAGCAGTATGACCGCTCAGAGCTCCTGTATGAAATGGCAGAAAAATG
>NC_133771.1:99984331-99986382 GCF_003597395.2 Chelonoidis abingdonii
TCCCCTTTCAATTACAGCTCTTATCTGCTATTTGTTACCAAAAAAAACCAAACCAAACAAACAAAGACCTCCAGAATCCTCTCCTTTTCTCCTGATTTTTGACCCTGCCTATATTGAAGCCTGATTGTCTTTACATTATTAAATGTTTTTAAAAGACATTCAAGTTTCGTACCTTCAGGTTAAATGCTAAATCCAAGCCAAACAACTACTAATAAAACCTCTGTTTTGTTCCTTTGCAAAAAGGTATGTCGTTTTGCAAACTTTGAATTAATAGAGCAAGTTGCAACTTTAATTAAGTGTCAAAGATGTGGACATTTAAACAAAACAAACAATTTTATCTTACACACCTAGAAAACAGCAGAGTTTTACAAACCAGAATGTGCTGCTTTAAGATTCTAGTACTTCTACATATTTTCACAGACAACATAGATACAAACACATTTTCCTTTTCCTTAGGCTACATCGCTTTCGATCAACGCTTTTGTATTTTTACAACTAGCGTATGATATATTTGGATGTACTTCACAGGCATTCGTTGGAAACAGGGCCCATGTTCCCTTCAGAATGGCTGCAAAGAAACAAGAATTCTCTCTCACTCCTAGACAGTACTCCTTTTTAACATTTTCACAAAGTTTACATGCTTAATTCTCTCCAGCTCTGTAGAGTTAACTTTTCACTCTTTCTTTAATCACTTGTTACTCCCAAAATGACACCCTATGCCTCATTTAAATTTTAGTATTGTTCCAGGGTTCATGCCGGCACTTTACTGCTTTTTTACTCCTGACAAATGCCCGTAGGCTTTCCAACCTGTTTTCGGTTTCTATCTTGTGCTTGCCTGCTTGCTGTGGCCCGATCTGCTGTATTCCCATGAACGTTGTGAGTGATATTGGTCATTTCACAATTTTTTGAAGAATGTTTAAGGAAAGGACCAGGAAGGGTGGGGCTAAGTTTGAGAGCCCACCTCTCTTCTGATTGTAGTGAAACACTAAAGAATTAATTTTTGAGGCAGAAACAAAGGGAACAGAACAAGGGCTTTTTGTCTGGTTGTGACAATGTAGATCTTGAGAGATATTCACGGTGGGAGATTGGAAAATCGATCCGGGGTGGGTTTTTTGAAGAACGGGAGGACAAGGGGAGCGTCTCAGTCTGGTGCGTAGGAGAGGACCTTTTAATAAAGCTTTTAATAATTATTCTGAATATTTGGAGAGAGGATGCGTGGAGCTTTTGATTTTGTCCCACGCTACGATTTGCCTCTTCCACCACTGCGAGATGAAATCATGTTCTAACTTTTTCTTTTTAGCCATTGAGCTATTGTTGGCCGAATTTGATCCTTTCAAGACGTCCAACGTTCGGTCTTTGTTCCATAGATTTAACAGTGGTCATGAGTTAGCCTAGACCCCATTTTTCCCCAGAAATTTAACAGGAGTCCACCCATCCTGTAAGGTCAATCAAGATTTCACACAGCAATCAGAGGAAGGAGACTGTCTGAGGAAGGATATGCAGAAAAGAGATCTGGGGCTCATAGGGGGAACCACTAAGCACGATATGACGTAACAGTGTGATAACTGTTGACACAGAAAAAAGCAGGTGATTCTGGATCATTAACAGTGTTGTTAATAATCAAGACAACGAGAAGTCATTCTTCTCTCAGCTCTAGGCCACGATCGCGAGTTAAGGCCCGATCAACTGGAGTATTCGGTGTTCCAGTCTCTGGGCACCGCATTTCAAGAAAAATGCTGGTAGAAAATTGAGAGGGTCCACAGAGAAGATGCAACAAGAATGATTAAAGGTCTGAGAACAACCGTATGAAGGAAGCTGAAGAATTGGTTTATTTAGTTTAGGAAAAGGAAGAAGATCTCGAGAGGACATGAAGCATTTTCAGGTATCCTAAGGGTCGTCATCAGAGGAGGGAGAAAACTATGTTCACCTTAGTCCTCAATAGATAGAACAAGAAGCAAATGGCGCTTAAACTGCAGCAAGGGAGATTTAACTGACATTAGGAAAAAGTTCCTAACTGTCAGGGTAGTCTAAACACTGGAATACCATTGCCT